>NC_057801.1:245496382-245759796 GCF_018294505.1 Triticum aestivum
CACCGCACGTGCACCCTTCTCCCCCATTCCCCCGCCTTATCCTGTCTTCTCTTTCGCCTGCCCCCGCCGTCGAGCGAGAACACTCCCCACCGCGGCGATGAGCTCTTCCTCCTCCGCGGCCCCTGCCGTGCGCTCCAGCGTATGCGAGGGCTCGGAGGTGGAGGAGGAACACATCGAGTTCCTCCGCCAAACCCGCCGTCTCCCCAGCATGGACCTCGTGCGCACCCGCCCCGCGCCGGCGGGGGAGACCCGACCGGCGCTGGAGGAGGGCGAGCGGGTCATCTTCCGCTCGCACCTCATGTGCGGCCTGGGGCTGCCGGCGAGCGGTTTCTTCCGCTTGTTCTTGGAGTTTCACAACCTTCAACCACACCACCTTACTCCAAATACGGTGGTGTTGCTCTCCGCCTTCGCCACTCTGTGCGAAGGTTTCCTCGACGTTCTCCCCACCCTCGAGCTGTGGGGAGAATTCTTCTCTTCGAAGCTCGGTACACAAGTCGCCGGCATTCCGGCTCAATGCGGCACCTACGTCGCGGTGCGGCGCTCGATAGCCGACAACCCCTTTCCTCCCATCTCGCTGATAAAGTCGGTGAAGATGTGGCAGCACTCATACTTCTACGTGAAGAACCTCTCCACCGTCAGCGACTGGGTCAACCTGCCGCCCTTCAACGCCGCCCCCCTGACTGGGAGGCTCCCCAGCTGGTCTCACCAAGCCAGGTCGCTGACTCCCTCTGGAGCCGCCGCCGTAGCGTGACTCCGAGTCTTGCTGCAGTCGGAGGGCCTCGTCGGATCCGACCTTCTGGCCGCCTTCGTGGCGCGCCGAGTCCTCCCGCTCCAAGGCCGGCCTCAACTAATCTGTCAGATGAGCGGCCTCCGAGACCCAAGTCGGATGAGCACCAAGGAGATGCCCCGCAAGGAGGTGGCGAACTTGGTGAACAATATTGCCACTGCGAGTTCACAGAGGACTGGCAATTCGGCAAGGAGCCGTCTTCGCGCGACAACCCCCCCTGTGGTAAGTCGCATCTCCCTGTAGTTTTGTCTTCTTTGCGGCCGACTCCGGCTTCTAACTCTTGTTGGTTTCGACTGGCTAGAACCCCCTCATGGAGCCTGTAGCCGGCGCCACGAGACAACCCCACGAGTATGTCCCTGATCGCGCGGACAGCGACGTCGACGACCCTGACTTGGGGGCAGCGGCGATGGAAGCCGACGCCGAAGGCGGCGGAGAAGGGGCAGACGGCGGCTTCAGGCCCTCGGCCACCTTCGCCGACTGGCCTGATGATGACGCCGACGGGGAAGTCGCCCCGCGCCACCAGCCAAGGGCCAGCCTGGCTGGCCAAGGCGGCGCGAAGAGGCGTCACGCCGGGCCGAGTGCGCCCGGCGGCAAACCGAAGAAGTTCAAGGGGGCGGCCACCGCGACGAAATGGGAGGAGGTGGTCGCGAAGGCCAACCACATCCGAAGGGAAGTGAGAAGGCCGCCGCTAGTCTCAGCGTAAGTCTTCATGCTCTTTATTTTCTTTTGTTGAATCTTGCCCGAATTTTCCTTTATTCTCCCTCCGTTCTTCTTCAGGGCCCCCCTCTCCCTCGAGAGAGTCGCCGTCCCCTCCGTCATGGGGTCGGCAAAGACGTCCGCCAACACTCGGCGGGCCGATCCTGCCGCCGACCTCCAGGAGGCGACGGAGCGAAATGCGCAGGAGAAGCGCGACGAGGAGGAGGCCGACCGCCTGGAGAAGGCACAGGCCGAGAAGGCGGCCGCCAACGCCCAGAAGAAGCTAGAGGATGCCGAAGCCGCCCTTGCGGCGAAACGACGTGCTGAGGAGGCCGCGCGTCGCCGATCGGTGATGCTCGTCCCCCCATTATTGTCGGATCCGCCGCCTCCAGAGTTCATGGGGCAGACCGGAGAGGTCGACACTGAGAACCCCCTCGTGGAGGAGGGCGGCGAGGCTTCTAGCTCGGACACCCTCGTGCCGCCTCCGCCGCCTCCGCCTTCCCCGGCGATCTACTTTACTGACGACCTGTTTGTCTCTTCTTCATTCTTCAGGTGCCAACGCCGCTCTTCAGGAGCAGCTGGGCGAGGCCAACACCGCTCGGCGTGCCAAGGAGGAGGAGTGCGGCAAGCTCGCCAAAGAGCATGACATGCTGGCGGCGCAGCTGGCCGAGCAGAAGAAGCTGCTCCAGAAGGCATAGGACTAGGCCAAGACGCGGGAGGCCGCCCTCATGGCCGAGTTCGAGAGCGAGCGCTCCGCCTGGACCGATAGGGAGGCGATGCTGACTTCTGGCTACCCGAGATCGAGGACAACGTTTATTGTAAGTTTCTTCCATTTCTTCGGGCTTCCGAGTATGTGTCAGGCCGACTTCTGATTTTTCGACTTTCTTCTTTTTTGTCTTGGCAGACTTCTTTCCTGGTCATTCACAGGCAGTCCCTCTGGCCATCGAGGCTGCTCGGGAGGCGCGAAGGGCGAAGGGTGAGGAGATCGCCGCTAATGCCCCCCGAACCATCGACGAGCAGCTCCTGAGCATTGAAGCCCATCTTCGTCCGGCTCATCGGCTGCTGCGCCGGCTTCAGCGTGCCGGCGCCCAGGCGGTTGCCGCCCTGTGGCCGGACATGCCAGCTCTGCGCACCGCCAGTCGGACCGCCGACTGGCTGGAAGTCGCCGCCGGCCGTCTTGAGGCTTGGAAGGGCTCTTCGGCCCGGGCGGGAGCACGCCGGGCCTTGGAGTTCGTCAAGGCGTGGTATCCGGGGCTAGACCTGGACCATCTGGCCGTGTTCTGGTCAGAAGCCCAGGCCGAGCTGGAGGCCGTGGAGGGCGCCCTTATCGAGCGCGCGGCGGCCATCGCCGAGTACACGGACACCAATGTCTTCGTGCCCAAGTGGGCTGAAGGCGGCGAGGAAGTGCCGCCAGACTGGTTTGGCATGAACCCGGAGTATGGCGAAGACTCGGCGGAGGTGATCGACTCCAGCACCGAGGAGGAGGACGAGGCGGAGGACGGAGGAGAGGCGGAGGCGCCAGAAGACGGAGCAGGCGGCCAGCCTCAGCTCGATCGCGCCTCCAGCAACGAGCCGCGTGGAGACAACCAAACCGAGACCGCCAGCCGACAGCCCCGGCGCCTGACAGTGCCATCTCCTCTGATCCTCCGGCCCCGGAGGCCACCTCCTAGGCTGCTTTTTCCGCCTCTGTTTATCTGTCTTTAGTAATCTTTTGAAAACTTTTTAGGTTCGAACAATTCCACCCGCGGGGTGTATCCTGAACTTCTATTCGAAAATTCGGCCAAGGGCCTATGTAAATATTTATCCGATTTCCACCTTTCCTTGCTTATTGCTCCTTGGGCTTTTTCCTTTCCCGCCTTCCTTTAGTTGCTGCCTTGCCAGCTGGACAACCGCTGGGTCAAGTGCTTGGCTACTTCGGGAAGGCAAGTACTTGGCCATTTAGAGTTTCTTTAGCAAGTCGGCTAGAAAGCGACAGGTCGACTATCCAAGAGTCGGCCGTCTTTGATAGAAGCTAAGATGGCGGGCCGACTACTCATGAGTCGGCTCTGCAGAGAGAGGCTGGGAGCCGGCTTGAGCTATGCATATGCTTTAGGTCCTTAGCCATTTTTTCGTGTGCACGCTCGTTCGTGCTTGTTCTCCGCCTACCAACAGTCGCTCTGTGAGCTGCGGCTTTCGACGGGAGACGGCTTGAGCGCAACACACTACTTGTCCGACTGCAGGAAGCATTTCATAGCGCAAGACGGCAAGTCCCCGGGCCGACTAGTCGGACCCGGTGCCAAACGGTATGATAAAAAGAATAGCATATTCAGAAGCGTGATTCTTATCATATAGATAACAAAAAGGCAGTCCCTGAGCTCGTCTCGGGGGGCCCAAGGTCTTAGTACTTTAATACAAAGGGGGTAGTGCGATACATACTGCATCAATTGTAAAATCTTCAAAGAAGATTTGCGTTCCACGGGCCCTCTGTTTCTTTGCCGGAGTCGTCCCTCTTGCGCGCTCGAGGCTTCTGAGCGTTGATTAGGTAGTAGGAACCGTTGCCCAGCACCTTGCTGATGATGAACGGACCTTCCCAAGGTGCCGACAACTTGTGCTGGCCGGCTGTTCGCTGAATCAGCCGGAGCACAAGGTCACCCTCTTGAAACGATCTCGGCTTGACCTTTCGGTCGTAGTATAGGCGCAGACTCTGCTGGTAGATGCTGGACCGGCTGAGTCCTCATGACGTGCTTCTTCGTGCGCACACTCCAGAGGACGGCTGGTAGCTCCTCAACCCAACAGCCGGCCGAACGCTCGAGTGGTTCGACCAGTCGAGGTTTGATGCCGGACAGGATGAGGCCGTTTGCTCGTTCCACCTGGCCGTTTGACTGCGGATGGGCAACGGACGCTAAGTCCAGTCGGATGCCCTGCGTTGCGCAGAAACGGGCCAAGGCGCCCTTAGCAAAGTTTGTGCCATTGTCGGTGATCATGCTGTGCGGTATGCCATACCGCACCGTGATGTCGGCGATGAAAGTCACTGCAGTCGGCCCGTTCAACTTCTTGATGGGCTTTGCTTCTATCCACTTGGTGAACTTGTCCAACGCGACAAGCAGATGAGTTAGGCCGCCTCGGGCCGTCTTGAATGGTCCCAGCATGTCCAGGGCCCAAACTGCAAAGGGCCAGGGGATGGGGATTGTCTTCAGCGCGGAAGCCGGCTAAAGTGGCTTGGAGCGGAACTCCTGGCACCCCTTGCATTTTTGGACTAACTCTTTAGCGTCTTCCAGGGCAGTCAGCCAAAAGAATCCATGCCGAAAAGCTTTGGCGACGAGTGCCCTTGAAGCAGCATGGTGGCCGCACTCGCCCTGATGAATGTCTCTGAGGATTGCTTGGCCTTGTTCTGGCTCTACGCAGCGCTGGTAGACACCAGTGACGCTGCGGCTGACTAGCTCTCTGTTGACTATGGTGTATGCTGCCGCTCGGCGTTGCACTTGCCGAGCCAAGATCTCATCAGTCTGCAGCTCTTTGTTCACTAAAAACTTAAGGATGGGCTGTGCCCATGAGGGTGCTGCTATTTCTTCAACTGCTACCACAGCGACTTGGACAAAGGTGGCCGGGCTGGGAGGCGGCGGGCTGGAGTCCGCGGCCTCTTGCTGGATTGACGGAGTCCCTGGGCCGACTGGAGCAGTCCCCGGGCCGGCTGGCGCAGTCCCTGGGCCGGGTTCTGAAGTCCCCGGGACGGCCGGCGCAGTCCCCGGGCCGGGCTCTGAAGTCCCCGGGCCGGCTTTGACTGTGGTTTTCTTGGGGCCGTCTGCTGGGGCTCTGGAGTCGGATCCGACTTCTTCTGGAGGTGTCGGCACAAAAATGGAGTTTGACTCTGGTGAGGAGGCGCTGAAGGGCGACGGCGGAAGGTATTGCTTGGCGGGTAGAGCCGACTTGTGCCAAGGCGTCCACTTGATCATTGTCATTTCTTGGCACGTGAAGGAATTCGCACCCCTCGAAGTATCCGCTGAGTTGCTGCACCAGGAAGTGGTAGCTCGCCATGTTTGCGTCTTTGGCGTCCCAGTCACCGGATGATTGCTGAACCACCAAGTCGGAGTCGCCATAGCACAGGATCCGGCGAATGCCGAGTTCTTTGGTAAGCCGGAGCCCATGAATGAGCGCCTCATATTCGGCGACGTTGTTGGAGGCGGCGAAGTGGATCTGCAGCACATACTTGAGCTTGTCACCTTTAGGGGAGGTGAGGACGACGCCGGCTCCCAGGCCGGTGCACATCTTGGAGCCGTCGAAATGCATCCGCCAATGGGTGGAGTCAGGCGCTGGCGGCAGGTACTAGGTGTCGGCCCAGTCGACGAGGAAGTCAGCCAGTGCTTGCGACTTGATGGCGATGCGGGGCTCGTAGTAGATGGTGTAAGGAGCCAGATCTATAGCCCATTTGGTTACTCAGTCGGAGGCGTCTCGGCTTCCAATGATCTCGGCCAGTGGAGTGGTACAAACCATAGTGATTGGATGTTCTTCAAAGTAATGCTTCAGCTTTTTGGGAGCAAAATGCACACTGTAGCACATCTTCTGGTAGTGAGGGTAGTTCTGCTTGGAGGTCGACAGTACCTCGCTCAGGTAATATACCGGCCTCTGGATAGGAGCGCCTTGCCTTCCTCCTTGCGCTGGACTACGATGACTGTGCTGACTACTCAGCTGGTGGCGGCGATGTACAAGAGCATGGGCTCTTTGGGAATCGGAGCCGCCAACACAGGGGGAGTAGTCAACCTCTTCTTCAGTTGGAGAAATGCTTCGTCCTCCTTGTGGTTCCACTCAAAAAAGGTGGTCTTCTTCATCAATTGTGTCGGTGTAGTAAAGTAGGGGTACCTTAGTATCCCGAACTTGTGCACGGGCAGTCGCAGCGTCCCGCGGCAAGGCTTGTCGGGCGCCCGCCAAGATCCTCCGTAGTTCCTATTGAAGCCATTCAAGAACAAAGTGTTTTAATTGAGAAGACAAGGCCCCGGCAAGAGGAGCTTGCCGGGAAGGACAAGGCCCCGGCAAGAGGAGCTTGCCGGGAAGGACAACCAAGGCATTTCAAGGAGCTTGCCGCGACGCGCCGCGCGTCCCGGCAAGACCCGACGAGCGACAAGCTTCCGGGCACGACAAGACAATGACCGCGGCACGGCGCTTGCCGCGGCGAAGCCACCACTCTGTGCCCATGCTCCAGCGCATCCGTCGACGTGTCGCCCTGAGACCATTCCAGACGCACGTGGTGGGAAGCTGTGCAGCCAAGCGGTGCGAGGTGGCGAACGGAGATGACGATATGGCCGTCATGGCAAGCGGTGGCGCCCCTAACGGTCGCTTTTCTGCACTGTTTAGGCGAAGCGGACGGGCATTAAATGCTCTTGTCCCCTGCCGTCAGAGTTAGGTAGGGTGCACTGTAGAGGCAGTTGTACCAACCACACCTTTTACACTTTTACCCCTGCATGCGTTGCCACCTGTCGGTGACCCCTTTAGCCTATAAAAGGAGGCCCATGCGCAACGTAGAGGGGGTTCGACTCATTCAAAACCAGAACACTCCCACGCTCTCGAGCAAGAACACAATACAACCACAAGGCGGCAGTAGGAGTATTATCTCTCCGGAGAGCTCCGAAGCTGGGTAAAATCGCACACATGCTCCGCCTTGATCCGCTCTTCGTGCGCCCTCCGCTCCCTACCGGACCGAAAAGGGGCCCTGCCCCATAAGTGTTCGTTTCCCACGACATCTTTGGCGCGCCAGGTAGGGGGCGTCGAGGTGGTGTGAACCCGATCCGGCGTTCACGCGAGCCAGGTCTTCATCTGTTTCATCATCTTCATCGAGATGCCACCGAAGAAGAAGGCTTCGGAGGTTGCTGCTCCGTCCGCGTCGATCCCACCGCCACCGGAGCAAACGGGCGGTGGGGTAGACGCCGGCGGAGGAACAGGCGCCGACGAGGGAGCTCACGTTGTTACCAGATCCAAGGACAAGGCCCCGCAAACTTCGGCGTCCGTACACGCACCGCGCCCATCTCAGGAGGCGCGGGATCGACAGCGTCATGGCGCTCGCAGCACCATACTCGCGTTAGAACAAGGCCAAGTTGGTGGATCTCGGGGCGTTCGAGACCAGCATGCACGCCAGCATGCCGGCACGAGTGAGATATGGTTGCCTGGACGGGGTACTGCTCCTTCCAACCCAGTTGGAAGTCTGAGCATATCCCGCTCCTCGCACCGTTCACCGCCGCCACCGAAGACTCCAGAAGAAGCGTTGGCCCGAGCTCAACTGCTCCTGGATTACCCTCCAACAGCGGACAAGATCGACGATTGGAGGGCCACCATACAGAGCCTCATCGGCTTTGCCAACGGCGACACTCCACGGCAGCCAGCTACATCGCAGCCGCGACAAGATTGCCGGACGCGAGCCGATGGCAACCAGACCGGTGGGGGTGCAACCACCGTGCACTCCCCACCCCGAAGGCCATGATCGCCGACTCGCCGGGTCAACCTTGACACCGACTCCACGGCATCGTCGGATCCACGAGCTCGTCGCGATCAACGCCAAGTTCTTCAAGAACGACAACATGAAGACGCTCGCACCTGCATCGAGCGTCGAAGAGAAGCGCGGTGTCAGTCAGACCAATGCACTGGGCCCACTGTCGATATGCATGCGCCAGGGGAACCAGGCGACTTGCCGTACGCGGTAGGTTGCCCTGCGTTCACTCGTGAGCTGCGGCAAGTCCAGTGGCCCAATACCAAAAACTTCAAGCCAGATGTACCAGAGAAGTATGATGGCAAGTTGCATCCGTCGGAGTTCCTCAGCATCTACAACATCGTGGTGCAAGCTGCCGAGGGGCACGACGAGAAGATCCTCGCCAACTATTTCCCACTGGTGCTCAAGCCCAATGTCAGATCCTGGCTCATGCACTTGCCGGACAACTCCATCTCCTCATGGGCGGATATGTGCCATCTGTTTGTCGGCGCCTTCACAGGCGGCCACAAGCCCCATGGCCAGGAGAGCGATCTTCATTTGCTCGCCCAGAAGGAAGGAGAGCCCCTGCGCAAGTACATTCAGAGATTCAGCCAAGTGCAGCTCAACATCCCAGATCTCCACCCCGCTGCGGTCATCAGCGCGTTCCATCAGAACGTGCGGAACCGCAGGATGCGGGAGGAGATGGCGATGTGCAAGATAAGGGACGTCAGCGAGCTCTACGCCCTGGCCGACAAGTGTGCACGTGCTGAGGAAGGGAGGAAACTCCCCGGAGAGAAAACAGGAGCAGGGGGGTCTGATAGTGAGGATGCTGCCCCGGCAAAGAAAAACCGGCGGTGGAACGACAGAAGGAGGAAATGCAAAGAAGTAGTAGCTGTCGAGCAGTCTGGCAACGGAGGTGGCGCCAAGGAAGCAGAACCTGTGGCGGCCGCCGACAAGCAGGGCGGCTCCGACAAGCAATACTGCAAGATCCACCGCACCAAGGGCCACGATCTCTAGAGTTGGAAGAAAGTTGAGCAGCTTGTTGAGCAGCAGAGAGCTGAGTACGATCGGCGCGACAAGGAGAAGGCCCAGGAAGGTACTGGTGGATTCGGCAAGAAGCACCCCAGCCGGGGAGGACGCCGCGGCAAGGCCTAGCAGCGGCAAGGAGACAGGCCTCCCCGCGGCCGCGACAAGGATGAAGATGAAGACGAAGATGAGAACATGGATGATGAAGAGGCCGACGAGCAGGAGTTTCAGAAAGCAACAGAGGTTCTGTGCATTGACGGTGGTGCCTCTCTGCATACTTCGCACCGCCAGCTCAAACAGTGGGTGCGGGAAGTTAATGCAGCAGAACCATCAGTTGAGTCACGCAAGCCCCTGAAGTGGTCCAGCACGCCTATCATCTTTGACATTGAGGACCACCCTGATTGCATCACTGCGGTCGGGTGCTTGCCGATGTTGGTTTCACCAACTATCCGCAACCTCAAGGTCAGAAAGATGCTAGTTGACGGTGGGGTTGGCTTGAATCTGATCTCCTCCGCGGTACTCCAGAAGCTCCAAATCCCCGACAGCGAGCTCGAAGAGACTAGTACTTTCCAAGGAATTAATCTGAGAAGGAGCAAGCAGAAGGGGAAGATCACGTTGCCAGTGACATTTGGCAGCGAGCTGAACTACAGAACAGAGAAAGTCACTTTTGACGTTGCTGATTTCCCATTGCCCTACAATGGGATACTTGGCCGACCAGCGCTCGCCAAGTTCATGGCAGCCTCTCACTATGCCTACAACGTGCTCAAGATGCCAGGTCCGATAAGTGTCATCTCTGTCCCTGGCGACAAGAAAGATGCCCTTATCTGCACCGACAAGATCTACCGGGAAGCAGCAGCCGCAGCAGATCGCAAACCACTTGCCGCTGAAGCTCTCGAGGGGAAGAAGAAGACTAAGTCCGGCAAGAGCTCTGATGCCCACTCCGGCAAGCGCACCTCTTCGGAGTCCTGCGCTACCGTCGAGGACGCACCATTGAGCTCCACCGGCAAGTGTAAGAAAGCAAAGGCAGCTCCACCAGAGACCAAGAAAGTGGCCGCCAAGGAGGACGGCACTGGTGGTACCTTCACCATCAGTGCCACGCTTGATCCTAAATAGGAAAGTGCGATCGTTGCTTTCCTGCGGGCGAATGTCGATGTGTTTGTGTGGCAACCATCTGACATCCCCGGTGTTCCCAAGAAAGTAATTGAGCACCACCTTGCCGTCAGTCCTCACGCGCGGCCCGTCAAGCAGAAAGTCAGAAAACAAGCAGTGGAGCGCCAAGAATTCATAGCAGAAGAGATCAAGAAGTTGGAAGCAGTAGGCCTTGTCAGAGGAGTTCTCCATCCTACATGGCTGGCCAATCCTGTAGTCGTGCGCAAGGCGAACGGAAAATGGAGGCTTTGTATTGACTTCACTGATGTTAATAAAGCTTGTCCCAAAGATCCATTTCCCTTGCCGCACATTGACCAGATTGTCGACTCCACGGCAGGATGTGATTTGCTTTCATTTCTTGATGCATATTCAGGATATCATCAAATCTTCATGGGAGAAGAGGATGAGGAGAAAACGCATTCATCACTCCATGTGGCACATACTGCTTTGTACGGATGCCTTTCGGACTAAAGAACGCTGGTTCAACATTTGCATGGGTAGTTCACGAAGCTTTTGAGCCACAGTTGCATAGAAATGTAGAAGCTTACATGGATGACATAGTGGTCAAGAACAAAGACAGAGCAACTCTGATTCAAGATTTGGATGAGACCTTTGCAAATCTGCGCAAGATCAACCTCAAGCTCAATCCCGAGAAGTGCGTGTTTGGAGTCCCCTCTGGCAAGCTTCTCGGGTTCTTCGTATCTCAGCGGGGGATTGAAGCTAATCCCGACAAGATCAAGGCCATTGAGCGGATTGAAGCACTGAAGCGCGTCAAGGATGTGCGAAGGCTTGCCGGCTGCGTGGCTGCTCTCAGCAGGTTTATCTCTAAGTCTGCTGAGCGCGCCCTGCCATTTTTCAAAATATTGAAAAAGGCAGGTCGAATGAAATGGACTCCGGAAGCGGAGGCTGCGCTCCAGGACTTGAAGAGATACCTGTCCTCCACTCCAATACTTGTCGCACCTAAGCTGCAAGAGAAGTTGTTGCTTTATCTAGCGGCAACCAATCAAGTGGTTAGTGCTGCGTTAGTAGCGGAAAGGGAGGCAGATGATGAGCTAGCGGCCATGGCAAGTGCATCCAGCGACAAGCAGGGGGCTTCCCCGACAAGCTCTGGTCCCGACAAGGATGGATCTGTGCAGCCACAAGAAGGGAAGCAGAAAAAAATGGTGCAGCGCCCAGTTTACTTTGTCAGTTCCCTTCTGCAGGGGGCTAGATCAAGGTACTCTGGTGTGCAGAAATTGCTTTTCGGCCTTCTCATGGCCTCGAGAAAGCTGCGCCATTACTTTCAAGCACATGAGATCACAGTTGTCACTCGCTTTCCGTTGAAGAGGATATTGCAGAATCCAGAAGCAACTGGCAGGACTGTTGAGTGGGCACTGGAATTGTCAAGCTTTGGCCTCAAGTTTGAAAGTACTTCAACTATCCAGAGCCAAGCATTGGCAGAATTCATAGCAGAATGGATGCCAACACCTGATGAAGAAACTCCGGAAACAAGCATCCCCGTCAAGGAAGCAAGCAAAGAATGGATCATGTACTTTGATGGTGCCTTCTCACTGCAAGGCGCCGGAGAGGGCGTATTACTTGTCGCACCCACCGGAGAGCACCTCAAGTACGTGGTCCAGCTGCACTTTCCCAAGGAGCAAGCGACAAACAATACTGCAGAGTATGAAGGTTTGCTTGCTGGACTCAGGATCGCGACAGACCTTGGGATCAAGAAGCTTATTGTTAGGGGTGACTCGCAGCTTGTCGTCCGCCAAGTAAACAAAGATTATCAGAGTCCGTTGATGGAAGCTTACATTGACGAAGTGAGAAAGTTAGAAGAGCATTTTGACGGCCTGCAGATGGAACATGTTCTGAGAGCCCAGAACGACGTTGCCGATGGATTGTGAAAATGCGCTGCATTAAAGTTACCTGTGGAACCAGGGATCTTTGTGCTCAAGCTGACTCAACCATCTGTAACACCATCAACTGGACAGAGCAAGAAGAGGAAGTTGGTTTCTGGTGACTACTTTCCGGCAGAGCTCCCCGAAGCCGCCGCCAAGAAGGCCCCCAAGATCAAAACCAAGAGTGCTGAGGAGCAGTCTACTCCGACAAGCCCTAAGGTTTGTTCCGTTAAAGCAGACGCTCCCGACAAGTTTTGCTCCGGCAAGCTTGTCGGGGAACATCAAGCTCCGGCTGAACCGCAGGTTCTTGCCGTAGAAGCAGATGTTCCCGCAGCGTCATTTGTGCCTTTAGTCCTTGTCGTTGAGCCACAAGCTCCGACATGGGCATAGCAGATTGTCCGTTTTCTTCACACAAGAGAACTTCCCGAAGAGCAAGAAAAAGCAGAGAGAGTAGCCCGGCAATCAAGTATGTACCAGTTCGTCGACAACGTACTGTACAGAAGAAGATTCAACGGAGTGAAATTGAAGTGCATTCCCCAGGATGATGGACAGAAGCTGTTGGCGGAGATACATGGAGGCATATGTGGTCATCACATCGACGCAAGACCACTTGCCGGCAAAGCATTCAGGCAAGGTTTCTTTTGGCCGATAGCTCTCCAGGATGCAACTGCACAAGTAACCAAGTGTGAAGCGTGCCAGTTCCACTCCAAGCAGATACATCAACCAGCTCAAGCTCTCCAGATGATCCCTTTATCCTGGCCATTTTCTGTTTGGGGGCTCGACATCCTCGGCCCTTTTCCCCAAGCTGTCGGGGGCTTTGAGTACTTGTACGTTGCAATCGACAAGTTCACAAAGTGGCCAGAAGTGGAAGCAGTGAGGAAGGTGACAGCAGAGTCAGCAGTCAAGTTCTTCAGGTCGATTGTTTGCCGTTTCGGAGTCCCTAACAGGATCATCACCGACAATGGCACACAATTCACGAGCCGCACCTTCATGCAGTATGTCCAAGATCTTGGCGCCAAGGTCTGCTTCGCTTCTGTTGCTCACCCAAGAAGCAACAGTCAAGCGGAGAGGGCAAACGCTGAAGTGCTGCGCAGGCTCAAGACCAGGACTTTCGACAGGCTGCACAAGTGCGGAAAGAATTGGATCGAGGAGCTGCCGGTGGTTCTTTGGTCAATCAGGATGACGCCAAATCGAGCCACTGGCCAGACACCTTTCTCTCTAGTCTATGGAGTAGAGGCAATTCTCCCCACGGAACTCGTATATGGATCGCCTTGAGTGCTCTCTTATGATGAGCTTGAGCAAGAGCAGCTGCGACAAGATGACGCGTTGCTCCTTGAGGAAGATCGTCTTCAGGCTGTTGTACGAGTTGCTCGCTACCAGCAAGCTTTGCGCCGCTACCATAGCCGCAAAGTTAATGCAAGAAGTCTCGAGGAAGGCGACCTTGTTCTTCGGCGCGTTCAATCTGCCAAGAATTCCAACAAGTTGACGCCGAAGTGAGAAGGCCCTTATCGGGTAAAGCGAGTCACTAGGCCTGGCACTGTCCGCCTTGAGACCGAAGATGGCTTTCCGGTGAGCAACTCCTGGAACATTGAGCATCTTCGTAAGTTTTACCCATAAGGCGCGGTTGCCGGAACCTGTTCCAACAACCACCTTTTGTACAAGCCTTGCCACTGTTGCATGTAACCCTTTGTACAAAGCCGGGCGCAGATCCCGTGCATAAATAAAGATCATATGCTCCGCACATCTTGTCAAATTTCATGCCTTTTTCTTTTTTGCATGTACTATCTGACACTTTGTGCAGCACTTGCCCCCGGTAAGCAATAACGAGCCTTAAGGCTCCATATCTTTATTTTCTCTTCTTTCTTTTTCTCAAAAAGAAGGTTCCTTCGCCCACAAGTTCACCGGGGGGGGGGAGGAGAAGATAATGGTACGGACCAGGCGTCGTTCAAGAAAGTATCGCCATGCCGGGACACAGACAACATAAAAGCTAAGTTGCCAAAGTTTGAGCACAATCAGTTTTAAAACTTCTTAAGTTATCTTCCTTGAACGACCGTGCTTTGTATGGAAAACCTGTGCGCGGAGGAACCAACTCGTAGCTAGTTGCGCCCTTACTTTGTTTCGAGTCCGCTCAACAACTTAAGTGTGCTGCGACTAGTTGCGACAAGGTTTCTTGCCGGAAGCAGCACTGCCAGCAGGCTGCTGATGTTCCGCACTCAGCGCTCGCGGCAAGGGTGCCTGCGCCGGCAAGTTCCCTAAAAGCGTAGGGTAAAAACATACAAAGAAAGGAATCAAGTAAAGGAAATAACATAGCAAATACTGCCCAAGATAAAGTTATATTACAAAAATGACTTGCCGCGCTCTAATAGATTGTTCCCATGACATGTCTGGCAGCGGCAAGAAAAAGGAGAAAACGGGCGAACTAATCTACGCGGCCACCATCAAACCTCCTGACTTCATTCACCTTGTCCACAATGGGTACGACAAGGGCCTTGAGCTCTTCAAGATCAGCACCCGCCGGCAGCTTCTTGAGGACGTTGGTGAGGTTCAGGCCCGGGTTGCGGAAGAGCACCTTCACCAACACCTTCTCCAGAACTCTGGCGCAGATTGCGCGCGACTCGTCAGCCAGCTGCTTTGGGATCCTTTCCCGGAGTTGCTGGAGAGCCGTCGCCACGCCCTTGAAGAACAGAGTCAGCTTGGCGCTGGGCTGGAGGTTCTCGTCGGAGGAGTACCCGAAGCCCTCCATTTCCAGTTGCGCCAGCTCCTCGTCGATGACCGCATCAATGTTCACGAGGACCTCTGTCCAGAGCTCTACAGTGTCCCTGAAGGTGTTCTGGGTCTCGGCGGCCCTCGTCAGCAACGCCTCGTTGGCCTTGATCTCCTCTTTCAAGTCCTCCTCTCGCTTCTTGGCACCGTTCAGCATCTCAGTCAGTGTGGCCTGCTTCAGCTCCAGATCAGCATTTGAATCTTTGGCGGCGCTTAGCTCTTTGCCCCTCTCAAGGAGACGACCCTGCAACTCACCATGGGCAAGGGTGTCCTTCTCACGCTCGCGCTGGAGCGCGGCAAGCTCTTCATTCTTCGCCTTGAGAGTGGCTTCTAGCTCCGTCACCTTCACCTCCAGCTCCTTCTTGGCGGCCTCGGCAGCTGCAGTAGCATCCTTCGCTTCCTTGAGGGCTCCGCCAAGTGTCTCCTCGCGCACGGCAAGCTCCTCCTCATAGCTGTCCAAGTTGACCTTCCGTTGCGTCAGCTCGCCTTCTCGCACAGACATCTCCTCGACGGCAAGCCGCTGCTGCTCTTCGGCTTCAGCCTTCTCGAGGAGGAAGGCCTTCCGCGCCTTGGCAAGCTGCGCCATCTCCTCTGCAATGGACCGGAGGGCTTCTTGGTTGCGGCTCTGGAGCTCCTCCGCATGCTTCTCAATGTCCACTCCCGCCTGCGCGACAAGTGCTTCCCGGGACTCCAGTTGGGCTGGTTGGGCGCGGTAGAGCGACACCAGCTTCCGGAGCAGCTGCTCCTCCTCAGACTCGCCGCTACTACTGCTTGGCGCGTCGACCACTGTCAGCCCAGCGGAGGCGAGCACTTCTCCGTCAAAAGCCTCTCCCTCGACCGGCGCCCTGGAGCTTGACGCCCAGGGGAGCTTGATGAAGACACCGTCGCCGGCCTTCAAGTAGGCGCCGGGCTGGGGCTCTTCGGAGCCTGGCGCTGCGTGAGCAGCGGAGGGATCGGCGGTCGGCGTAGCGCCTTGCGCTCCTGCGGCTCCCGGGTCGTCAGTGCGATCGCCAGACCCCTCGCCAGCTCCTGCGCCAGCAGCCTTGGCGGCCTCTTCGTCGGCAGGATCTTCAGCGCCGGCCTCTTCTTCGGTGGCAGCGGCTTCGTCAGTATTGCCGCGTATGTTCTCCTCGCCGGTGGCATCGGTCTCCATCGGCTCCATGGAGGGAGGATCTGAAGACAGGAAGAGGGAGAAAAAGTCAAGCAAATACCCAAAAAAGAGGATCGGAAAACGAAGAACCCAAGAGAAGTTTTCTGACAAGAAGGATTACCTGTGCTGGGCTCTGTAACCATGGGCTCCACCACCGGGGGATCACTGGTCCTGTCCCTTGCCGGAGAACTGCCCCTTGCCGGGGACCTCTCCCTTGCCGGAGAGCGCTCCCTTGCCGAGGAGTCGTCCTTTGGCGGCGTAATGGAAGCAGATAGCACTTCAGGGGCGGCTTCTCGCTGTTCCTGGTGGGCCTGTTCTGCTCCTACACAAGCAAACCAACAATCAAGATATCAGCAAGGAAAGAACACCCATGCGCGCCTGACAGCGGGAAGTAAAATTATGTACTTACGTTGGGGGTTGCGCTGGGGGCTGCTTTGGGGAGAACTTGCCAGGTCCGACAAGGTGGTCTCGGACGCGCCCTCTGTTGTCACAGCAGGATCGTCCTCGATGAGAACCACGGGGACCTTGGCCCTCTTCGCCGCTCTCTGGGCCAGAGTCCTGGAAAGGAACAAGGTTCAGAAGAAAGTAGATCAGATACAACACAAGAAACATCAAGAATTGAAGAACCATAAGTACAACAAAAGAAAGTCTTACTCCACCTCCTCTTCTTCGTCCTCGTCGGAGCTGAGCACGGGGAAGTCGAAGTCCGGTACCCTTTCAGCGCGACTAGGCGGAGGAGTAGGTTCCCTTGGACGCTTGGCGGGAGCTGCGGCAGGATCAGAAGCGGCGGCCCGAGAAGACCCCGCTCCAGTTGCTGGTGCGGCGTGAGATGCTCCCGCGGCAATGGTGCTTGTCGCGGTGGAGTGTGTCCCGTGGCGCGGCGGCTGTTGGCCCATCTGCCACCCTGCTATGTCTCCGGTCCTGCGGAGGCGCCTTCTTGGTTGAGCTGGAGGCTGCACTGGGAGCTCCGCTTGCGGCAAGTTTCTTGAAGACGGCTGGCCGCTTGCGCCCTTGGCGGGCTCGCTCGATTCGCCTTCGGGCTCTCCCTCGCCGATGATCTCCCCGACAACCTCCTCCCGCTAGGCAAGGCTTGCCGCCTCGGCTGCCTCTACCTCCTCCACAGTAAACCCGAACTCGCCCGCGGTGGCGGCCGCCGCCGCCTCTTCCGCCCTGGTGGCAATGCGCCGCATCTCATCGTCAGTGGTGTCGCAGGTGAGGCTCCTCTACTCGTCGGCATGGACCGCCACCTCCACCAAGTCGTCGAAGAATTGCTGCACGACGTCGTCGGCGGATCCTGCCAAGTTGGGATAATCCCATGCGAGTCGCACTCCGGCATCATTGCGCGGATGCGATCGAGCGAGGAGTTGTTGCACAATGGGACGACGCCCTGCGGCAGCCTGAACCACTCGGGATGATTGGGGTCATGCTTGAACAGCTCCTTGAGCGTCCCATCCAACTCCAAGACAGTAAAGTTGAAGTTGAGGCCCAGGCGCAGCCTCATGATATCCGCCGGACCCTCGAACAGCCAGGCGGGTCTCCCCCTCTCCTGCAGAGGGGCGATGCGGCGGCGAAGAAAGTCCGCGCCAACAGCACCTAAAGTGAGCCCGGCAAGCCTGAACCTCAAGATCCGGGTGGTGGCGATCTTCAGTCTAGCATCGTCCGCCGCCAGGGCGCTCCAATCGCCGCCGCGCACTACTCGGGCTTGGCGCAAGTTGGTGAATGGCTGCGGGTTCTCATCAACAATCTAACACCATTCCGCTCTCCACTCCTCCCATTTGCTACGGAGCTCCCCCTCCAGATAGACCTCCTTCATGCCGACTCTCGAGATCCAGGCAATCCCGCCAGCTAAGGGCTCTCCCTTCTCGACCTGGGGCATGAAGTAGTGGCGGAAAAGGGCTACATTTGGGTGGATTCCGACAAAGTTCTCGCAGAGATGTGCGAAAACCGCCATGGTCAGAACGACGTTGGGGGTGAAGTCGAGGAGATGGAACCCGTAGGTGTTCATGATGTCACGAAAGAAATCAGAAAAGGGCGGGCAGAGCCCGCAATGGAAGAACAGTGCGAAGAAGGGGTATCCTCTTGGACACCGTTTCGAAGTGGAAGCGGCGGCGGAAAATACCTGCGTGTGCGGATGCGCCCGCGTCTCCGTCGACCAGAAGAGATAGAACCATTCCCTCAGCTCCTTCACGGAGAGCTCAGTGGGGAAGAGTGCCCGCTCCTTCCGCAGCGCCTCAAGCCGCAGCGCCTCGGCTGACTTTGCACCCTTCCCGGTCTTCGGAGCCATTGCGGAGGCGGTGGGGGAGAGCGAGGGGGTTGGCGGCGACGGCGGCGACGGGGGGCGGAGCGCTGCTCTTTTTTGTCTTTGGGAAGCGGAGGGGAGCGGCGGAGATTTCTAAGGAAGGAACCGCAAGTGGCGAAGGTGGGGGAACTGCTCCTGTTTCCCCTGCTTATAAAGAGGAGGAGGCGAACGTTACGCTTTCTCCGAATAAAGAATCACCCACGATCTCTCCCATGACGCCGCGTTCGACGCGTGCCGTTACGAGAGGGCGCGGTGGATACGGAGTTAGATATGGTGTGGACCCAGGCCGCGTGTGCCCGTGCCCTGTTTTGGGCCTGGCCCAACAGCGCTCGGCACCGCGTGTGGCCCACGTCCGGGGCTCCTATCGTTGTACTAAAGTAGGGGTACATTAGTATCTCAAACTTGTGCACGGGCAGTCGCAGCGTCCCGCGACAAGGCTTGCCGGGCGCCCGCCAAGATCCTCCGTAGTTCCTATTGAAGCCATTCAAGAACAAATTGTTTTAATTGAGAATACAAGGCCCCGGCAAGAGGAGCTTGCCGGGAAGGACAAGGCCACGCAAGAGGAGCTTGCCGGGAAGGCCAACCAAGGCATTTCAAGGAGCTTGCCGCGACGCGCCGCGCGTCCCGGCAAGACCCGGCGAGCGACAAGCTTCCGGGCGCGACAAGACAATGACCGCGGCAAGGCGCTTGCCGCGGCGAAGCCACCACTCTATCCCCACGCTCCAGCGCATCCGTCGACGTGTCGCCCCGAGACCGTTCCAGACGCACGTGGTGGGAAGCTGTGCAGCCAAGCGGTGCGAGGTGGCGAACGGAGATGACGAGATGGTCGTCGTGGCAAGCGGTGGCGCCCCTAACGGTCGCTTTTCTGCACTGTTTAGGCGACACGGACGGGCATTAAATGCTCTTGTCCCCTGCCGTCAGAGTTAGGTAGGGTGCACTGTAGAGGCAGTTGTACCAACCACACCTTTTACACTTTTACCCCTGCATGCGTTGCCACCTGTCGGTGACCCCTTTAGCCTATAAAAGGAGGCCCATGCGCAACGTAGAGGGGGTTCGACTCATTCGAAACCAGAACACTCCCACGCTCTCGAGCAAGAACACAATACAACCACAAGGCAGTAGTAGGAGTATTATCTCTCCGGAGAGCTCCGAAGCTGGGTAAAATCGCTCGCGTGCTCCGCCTCGATCCGCTCTTCGTGCGCCCTCCGCTCCCTGCCGGACTGAAAAGGGTCCCTGCCCCATAGGTGTTCGTTTCCCATGACATCTTTGGTTGGGATAATCCCATGCGAGTCGCACTCCGGCATCATTGCGCGGATGCGATCGAGCGAGGAGTTGTTGCACAATGGGACGATGCCCTGCGGCAGCCTGAACAACTCGGGATGATTGGGGTCGTGCTTGAACAGCTCCTTGAGCGTCCCATCCAACTCCAAGACAGTAAAGTTGAAGTTGAGGCCCGGGCGCAGCCTCATGATATCCGCCGGACCCCCGAACAGCCAGGCGGGTCTCCCCCTCTCCTGCAGAGGGGCGATGCGGCGGCGAAGAAAGTCCGCGCCAACATCACCTACAGTGAGCCCGGCAAGCCTGAACCTCAAGATCCGGGTGGTGGCGATCTTCAGTCTAGCATCGTCCGCCGCCAGGGCGCTCCAATCACCGTCGCGCACTACTCGGGCTTGGCGCAAGTTGGTGAATGGCTGCGGGTTCTCATCAACAATCGAACACCATTCCGCTCTCCACTCCTCCCATTTGCTACGGAGCTCCCCCTCCAGATAGACCTCCTTCATGCTGACTCTCGAGATCCAGGCAATCCCGCCAGCTAAGGGCTCTCCCTTCTCGACCCGGGGCATGAAGTAGTGTCGGAAAAGGGCTACGTTTGTGTGGATTCCGACAAAGTTCTCGCAGAGATGTGCGAAAACCGCCATGGTCAGAACGGCGTTGGGGGTGAAGTCGAGGAGATGGAACCCGTAGGTGTTCATGATGTCACAAAAGAAATCAGAAAAGGGTGGGCAGAGCCCGCAATAGAAGAACAGTGCGAAGAAGGGGTATCCTCTTGGACACCGTTTTGAAGTGGAAGCGGCGGCGGAAAGTACCTGCGTGTGTGGATGCGCCCGCATCTCTGTCGACCAGAAGAGATAGAACCATTCCCTCAGCTCCTTCACAGAGAGCTCAGTGGGGAAGAGTGCCTGCTCCTTCCGCAGCGCCTCAAGCCGCAGCGCCTCGGCCGACTTTGCACCCTTCCTGGTCTTCGGAGCCATGGCGGAGGCGGTGGGGGAGAGCGAGGGGGTTGGCGGCGACGACGGCGACGGGGGGCGGAGCGCTGCTCTTTTTCGGCTTTGGGAAGCGGAGGGGACCGGCGGAGATTTCTAAGGAAGGAACCGCAAGTGGTGAAGGTGGGGGAACTGCCCGTGTTTCCCCTGCTTATAAAGAGGAGGAGGCGAACGTTACGCTTTCTCCGAATAAAGAATCACCCACGATCTCTCCCACGACGCCGCGTTCGACGCGTGCCGTTACGAGAGGGCGCGGTGGATACGGAGTTAGATATGGTGTGGACCCAGGCCGCGTGTGCCCGTGCCCTGTTTTGGGCCTGGCCCAACAGCGCTCGGCATAGCGTGTGGCCCACGCCCGGGGCTCCTGTCGGTGTACTAAAGTAGGGGTACCTTAGTATCTCAAACTTGTGCACGGGTAGTCGTAGCGTCCCGCGGCAAGGCTTGCCGGGCGCCCGCCAAGATCCTCCATAGTTCCTATTGAAGCCATTTAAGAACAAATTGTTTTAATTGAGAAGACAAGGCCCCGGCAAGAGGAGCTTGCCGGGAAGGACAAGGCCCCGGCAAGAGGAGCTTGCCGGGAAGGCCAACCAAGGCATTTCAAGGAGCTTGCCGCGACGCGCCGCGCGTCCCGGCAAGACCCGGCGAGCGACAAGCTTCCGGGCGCGACAAGACAATGACCGCGGCAAGGCGCTTGCCGCGGTGAAGCCACCACTCTGTGCCCACGCTCCAGCGCATCCGTCGACGTGTCGCCCTGAGACCATTCCAGACGCTCGTGGTGGGAAGTTGTGCAGCCAAGCGGTGCGAGGTGGCGAACGGAGATGACGAGATGGCCGTCGTGGCAAGCGGTGGCGCCCCTAACGGTCGCTTTTCTGCACTGTTTAGGCGACGCGGACGGGCATTAAATGCTCTTGTCCCCTGCCGTCAGAGTTAGGTAGGGTGCACTGTAGAGGCAGTTGTACCAACCACACCTTTTACACTTTTACCCCTGCATGCGTTGCCACCTGTCGGTGACCCCTTTAGCCTATAAAAGGAGGCCCATGCGCAACGTAGAGGGGGTTCGACTCATTCCAAACCTGAACACTCCCACGCTCTCGAGCAAGAACACAATACAACCACAAGGCAGCATCAGGAGTATTATCTCTCCGGAGAGCTCCGAAGCTGGGTAAAATCGCTCGCGTGCTCCGCCTCGATCCGCTCTTCGTGCGCCCTCCGCTCCCTGC
The DNA here is from genome assembly GCF_018294505.1 of Triticum aestivum. Classification (NCBI taxonomy): domain Eukaryota; kingdom Viridiplantae; phylum Streptophyta; class Magnoliopsida; order Poales; family Poaceae; genus Triticum; species Triticum aestivum. Next base: position 245,518,050 of record NC_057801.1, read on the forward strand.
CGGACTGAAAAGGGTCCCTGCCCCATAGGTGTTCGTTTCCCACGACATGTTTGGTTGGGATAATCCCATGCGAGTCGCACTCCGGCATCATTGCGCGGATGCGATCGAGCGAGGACTTGTTGCACAATGGGACGACGCCCTGCGGCAGCCTGAACCACTCGGGATGATTGGGGTCATTCTTGAACAGCTCCTTGAGCTTCCCATCCAACTCCAAGACAGTAAAGTTGAAGTTGAGGCCCGGGCGCAGCCTCATGATATCCGCCGGACCCCCGAACAGCCAGGCGGGTCTCCCCCTCTCCTGCAGAGGGGCGATGCGGCGGCGAAGAAAGTCCGTGCCAACGGCACCTACAGTGAGCCCGGCAAGCCTGAGCCGCAAGATCCGGGTGGTGGCGATCTTCAGTCTAGCATCGTCCGCCGCCAGGGCGCTCCAATCGCCGCCGCGCACTACTCGGGCTTGGCGCAAGTTGGTGAATGGCTGCGGGTTCTCATCAACAATCTAACACCATTCCGCTCTCCACTCCTCCCATTTGCTACGGAGCTCCCCCTCCATATAGACCTCCTTCATGCCGACTCTCGAGATCCAGGCAATCCCGCCAGCTAAGGGCTCTCCCTTCTCGACCCGGGGCATGAAGTAGTGGCGGAAAAGGGCTACGTTTGGGTGGATTCCGACAAAGTTCTCGCAGAGATGTGCGAAAACTGCCATGGTCAGAACGGCGGGGGGTGAAGTCGAGGAGATGGAACCCGTAGGTGTTCATGATGTCACAAAAGAAATCGGAAAAGGGCGGGCAGAGCCCGCAATAGAAGAACAGTGCGAAGAAGGGGTATCCTCTTGGACACCGTTTCGAAGTGGAAGCGGCGGCGGAAAGTACCTGCGTGCGCGGATGCGCCCGCGTCTCCGTCGACCAGAAGAGATAGAACCATTCCCTCAGCTCCTTCGCGGAGAGCTCAGTGGGGAAGAGTGCCCACTCCTTCTGCAGCGCCTCAAGCCGCATCGCCTCGGCCGACTTCGCACCCTTCCCAGTCTTCTGAGCCATGGCGGAGGAGGTGGGGGAGAGCGAGGGCGTTGGCGGCGAGGGCGGCGACGGGGGGCGGAGCGCTGCTCTTTTTCGGCTTTGGGAAGCGGAGGGGAGCAATGGAGATTTCTGAGGAAGGAACCGCAAGTGGCGAAGGTGGGGGAACTGCCCCAGTTTCCCCTGCTTATAAAGAGGAGGAGGCGAACGTTACGCTTTCTCCGAATAAAGAATCACCCACGATCTCTCCCACGACGCCGCGTTCGACGCATGCCGTTACAAGAGGGCGCGGTGGATACGTAGTTAGATATGGTGTGGACCCAGGCCGCGTGTGCCCGTGCCCTGTTTTGGGCCTGGCCCAACAGCGCTCGGCACCACGTGTGGCCCACGCCCGGGGGCTCCTGTCGGTGTACTAAAGTAGGGGTACCTTAGTATCCCAAACTTGTGCATGGGCAGTCGCAGCGTCCCGCGGCAAGGCTTGCCGGGCGCCCGCCAAGATCCTCCGTAGTTCCTATTGAAGCCATTCAAGAACAAATTGTTTTGATTGAGAAGACAAGGCCCCGGCAAGAGGAACTTGCTGGGAAGGACAAGGACCCGGCAAGAGGAGCTTGCCGGGAAGGCCAACCAAGGCAATTCAAGGAGCTTGCCGCGACGCGCCGCGTGTCCCGGCAAGACCCGGCGAGCGACAAGCTTCCGGGCGCGACAAGACAACGACCGCAGCAAGGCGCTTGCCGCGGCGAAGCCACCACTCTATGCCCACGCTCCAGCGCATCTGTCGACATGTCGCACTCAGACCATTCCAGAAGCACGTGGTGGGAAGCTGTGCAGCCAAGCGGTGCGAGGTGGCAAACGGAGATGACGAGATGGCCGTCGTGGCAAGCGGTGGCGCCCCTAACGGTCGCTTTTCTGCACTGTTTAGGCGACGCGGACGGGCATTAAATGCTCTTGTCCCCTGCCGTCAGAGTTAGGTAGGGTGCACTGTAGAGGCAGTTGTACCAACCACACCTTTTACACTTTTACCCCTGCATGCGTTGCCACCTGTCGGTGACCCCTTTAGCCTATAAAAGGAGGCCCATGCGCAACGTAGAGGGGTTCGACTCATTCGAAACCAGAAGACTCCCACGCTCTCGAGCAAGAACACAATACAACCACAAGGCAGCAGTAGGAGTGTTATCTCTCCGGAGAGCTCCGAAGCTGAGTAAAATCGCTCGCATGCTCCGCCTCGATCCACTCTTCATGCGCCCTCCGCTCCCTGCCAGACCGAAAAGGGGCCCTGCCCCATAGGTGTTCGTTTCCCACGACATCTTTGGTTGGGATAATCCCATGCGAGTCGCACTCCGACATCATTGCACGGATTTGATCGAGCGAGGAGTTGTTGCACAATGGGATGACGCCCTGCGGCAGCTGAACCACTCGGGATGATTGGGGTCGTGCTTTAACAGCTCCTTGAGCGTCCCATCCAACTCCAAGACAGTAAAGTTGAAGTTGAGGCCCGGGCGCAGCCTCATGATATCCGCCGGACCCCCGAACAGCCAGGCGGGTCTCCCCCTCTCCTGCAGAGGGGCGATGCGGCGGCGAAGAAAGTCCGCGCCAACAGCACCTACAGTGAGCCCGGCAAGCCTGAGCCGCAAGATCCGGGTGGTGGTGATCTTCAGTCTAGCATCGTCCGCCGCCAGGGCGCTCCAATCGCCGCCGCGCACTACTCGAGCTTGGCGCAAGTTGGTGAATGGCTGCGGGTTCTCATCAACAATCCTTCACCTTTCCGCTCTCCACTCCTCCCATTTGCTACGGAGCTCCCCCTCCATATAGACCTCCTTCATGCCGACTCTCGAGATCCAGGCAATCCCGCCAGCAAAGGGCTCTCCCTTCTCGAGCCGGGGCATGAAGTAGTGGCGGAAAAGGGCTACGTTTGGGTGGATTTCGACAAAGTTCTCGCAGAGATGTGCGAAAACCGCCATGGTCAGAACGGCGTTGGGGGTGAAGTCGAGGAGATGGAACCCGTAGGTGTTCATGATGTCACAAAATAAATCGGAAAAGTGTCACACCCTGATTTTCATGTCAATAAATCATGCTAAAATGTGGTTTGGCAAAAACTTTTGAATGTTTTGTCTTTGCTTGGATTGAATGTTTGCCTGCTGTTTGCAAGTGCTCTAGAAATCAAATAAATCCTCCAACCCCTATACTTCATCTCCCTGCTCCAAACTCTTGAACCAATGATCATGCCATGTGTATAGGACATAAAAATATTTCTTACAAAAATAATTTGGCCAAATAGCATTTTCAGAAATTAGTTTTTCAAAACCCCCTGAATTGAGGTTTGCACTGCAAGTACTTAATTAAGGGCAGTAAAAATCTTTCTAAAAATATATTTGACTCCTATTAGATATAGGATACCCAGAAACCACAAAAATATAATTTTGAAAGTTATTTTCCTATTTTATTTAAAAGCTTTTCCTTAAGGCCAGAAATGGTCTTTAATAGGGAAAAATTATTTTATTGCTTCAAAAATATTTGACAAAATTTAGGGAAACTCATAGGACATATATTGTCCATATATAAGAGTTTCAACACATGGTCATGTTCAAAATATTGGTCAAATCCCTCATAAACCCTTTCTGGATATTTCAAGCTTTTGATATATTTACAAAGGAAATATTCTCCAAAAATTCCAAGAAAATTCTATCATGTCACATATGACATATTTGGTGATCTTGCCAAGTGTCATGTCTTGGAGAACAAGATAACATCATCAAATACCCTCAAGACCATTTCTGTCCATTTTGAAGTTTGAGCAACTTTACATTGCCAAACATTTCCAAATATTCTCGAACCTTGTGAACATTCTCAAATGGTCTAGTTATTCATCTAGACCAAGTGGCACAAGTTGGAGAACAAGTTATATTTATCAAAGTGCCCCAAAACCCTCTCTGACCAGAATCAAATTTGAACTCTACATTACCAACTTTCTCTCCTTGATTCCAACTTTTGTGAGAATGATCACATGACCAAATTAGGCCACTAGACCAAGTGGTGCATCAAGGAGAATAGATTTGCATGGCTAAATCTTGGAAAGCCCATTTCTGTTAATTTCTAGGGTTTACCAAAGTTGCATTGTCAACTTGCTCCAAATGAACTCCAAATTGGTGGAAGGCCCTAATAATGTGTGTCATTTCACCCTGTGGAGCCTCATGACAAATGGAAGTCATCTTATTGCCTAAACCTACATCAAACACCTTCTGACAGAAACATAAAGTACTTGTTTTAGCCATTTCCACTAATCTCCATGGGCTAATCTTTCTCCCACATCCTCATCTGGTCCCCCTCTACCACCTGCATCTTTCCCTGCCCAAGGAGCCATGATTAAGGGGGTTAGAAAGCCATTTTTCTTCTATGGGCAACAACATTCTCTCTCTCTCTCAGCTTCTCCCTCCCTCCTTGGCATTCCAGAGCATCCAAGGCTCTCCCCAGGCTTTAGCCCATCACCCAGCACACTCCAGACGCAAGTGGACACGGCAGAGCGCGCAAAACGCGCTCATGCTGGCCAAAAGCCTGCTCTGGAGCGCTCTACAGTAGCGGCCGAGCCCTGCTGCCGCGCTTCCGTCCACCTCGAGCCTCCCCCGCGCGCCTGTCGATGCGCCTCGGCGTCCGCAACACGCTACGCGGTCGGCCCCCTCCTCTGTCCTCCTCCCCGCGCCTCCGCGCTAGCAAACAGAGGCGGCCGAGTGCGCCAATGGTGTGCCTCACACGCGCGGCACCCTGGCCCTTCCCCGCTCCTTCTCTCCCCTCCTCTCGCCCTAGACCAACCGCACGAGCACCCCAGACACGCTCACACGAGCCCCCGTGGCCTCTAGCGACGGCTACGGCCTCGCCGAGCGCCCTGTCCACGGTGCACCTCGCCCCCCCTCCTACTTAAGGCAGTCCCTGGCCTCCCTCTCTGCTCCATTTGCTTCCCCTCTCTCCCGTGCACCCCAGGGACCAACTCACATCTCTCCCTGTGCCCTCCATCCACCGCAATGGCCGGAGCTCCGCCGTCGGGCTCTGCCTAAATCTGGGCTACCCCGAGCCTCTCCTCTCTCCCTAGCCACTCCAGTACCCTCATACCATCACCACAAGCCCCTCCCGTGCTTCTCCCTCTCCTTCCCATGGTTGTGCTGTCGAGTTCCCTCACCACGGCCGGCCTCGCCGCTGTGGACGATGGTGTGCTCGCGTCCGGCCACCCCTGCGGTCGTGGCGCACCTCGTCGGATGCGCCGCTCTCCCCTGAGCCCGCCGGTGTGCTGGGCGTCACCAGAGGTGACCGCAGCCACCGGAACGAGCGCCGGCAAGCGCTTGGCCCTGCCTCCTCTGTCTCCTTCGTCGTGCGCGGGAGGAAGGAGACGACCCTGCGGGTGAGCCCCGCGGGTCAGCGACTCAGCCGGCGGGCCCCGCCGTTTAAGTGGAGACGGCTTCCACCGTCACCGCCTCCATCGCGCGAAGGCGTATTTCCTGGAAGCCGCCTTCGACGTAGCCCCTGCGCGCGTGCGGCCGAGCCGCTGGGCCGGCCCAGTGGAACCCTGCTGCTATCCCCCGCCCGGTGCGCGCCGCCGCCGCCCAGATCCAGCCCATTTGGGTAAAACCCTTTTCCCCTTTTTCTTTTCTGTACAGTTTCTAAAATTCATAAACAAATCAAATTAGCTCCAAATTTGATGATTAAAATTTCTAGTGACTCCATAAATCATGCTCTACCTGTTGGTGCAACATGCACATTTTTCCAGAGACTTCTTCTTCACAAATATTCATCAAATCCAACTTTTCCTATTTTTGTGATGATCTTTAGAAAATCACAGAGAGCTCAAACTTGACCCAAATCCCATGATTCAAATTCCTAGATGCATCTAAGTTCAAAACTTAGTTTTTGAACATTTTTACTAATATTTTCTGTATCACCTCAACTAATGGTCTATTTCTTTGTATATAGCCAACTTTGCAAAATCATAGGATATTCATTTGAACTCCAAATCCAGTGAAACCAACTCCTAGATGCTTCTAAAATCATGCTTTGTCAGATGGGTGCCTCTGCCCATTTTTGAAAATAATGTTTCTGTACACTTCTTGCAAATCCATTAATCCCTTGACTCCATCATATTGGAATGTTCAGAGATAACCATTGATCCACTTCCAATGAAATCACCTTCGTCATTCCTAATATGACCAGAGGTATCCTAGAAAGTCCAACTCACATTTTTAGAGCACTTTTACTTTTGCCTTGTTGTGTTGCTTATTGTGTTTGTTTCCGACGTTAGTTGACGAAGTAGACGGAGTACTTGGAGAAGGACCAGAGGACTTGAAGACTCTGAGGAACAGGCAAGCAGCCCTTTGACCATGTCTATGAAACCCTTTTTATGCATGTCATATAGCTCTTTATTATTGTTGCACCGGAATCATGATGAGGTGGTAACCACTTGATGGTTTGCCACCGTACTTTCTCGTTGATACTTGCATTGTGCATGACCCTACCTTCTTATGAGGGTTATGCCGGTGGGAGTAGATAGGATGCTAAGGTAGTTCTACGCAAAAAGGGATGGGGATATGCATGGTGATGGAGACAAACGTATTTTCAAAAGATTTTTTTTCGAAAACCCCATCGGGTGCCACTTATGCCCGAGGGAGATGATGAGATGGGTAACCACTTGATGACGAAGTGGTGTACCGAGGCAAGTGTGTGTTGTTTTCGAAAACGGATTAGATTTAAGATTTGTCGACTGACCCAACCTTACATGCGCAACCACTCTACCCTTATATGGGAAAGGGCATTATTGATTACCTAGGTCGATACTAGCTTGGAGCCCGCATTACTAGTGATGGGGGAGAGTTGGTGCTCTCTCTCGGGACGGGGTTGTGCCAGGTAGGGCGGCCATGGCCATTTTTATGGGGCACCGGACACACCGTTGGTACCCCGTGCCAGTGGTACGTGATAAGAATGGGAGCAAGGCTCTGCGAAAATGTTATGTGAGATGTTGGGCACGGGGGCTACTGCCAATCGAGTGGACTCCATGTTAGTGTCGTCTAGGGAAAGGTAGTGATCGGGTGCTTACCCCGGGTACTTGAGGTACCGCGGGTCGAGGATGACACAGAAGTTCCCCGGATCTAGTGGGTAAAGTGTGCAACCTCTGCAGAGTGTAAAACTATTTGAATAGCCGTGTCCACGGCAAGGACAGTTGGGCGGTGCTGCTTAAACTACGTCCAGAGTTTTCAACCGTGTGTGTGTGTGTTGATAAAACTACTTGGGTCAAGTCAAAGGAGTTGACATGTTTGAGATGGGTTGGTGCCCACTCTATTTATGTTGGGTTGGTGCCCACTCTATTTATGTTGATATCTGTAACCTGTCTTCATGGTTACTTGGAATTCTTTTGATGCATGCCCTACAAAGATGTTGAACATGTCATTGCACTCAAAACTAGCTTTCTGCAAAATTTACCTATATCATGCATTGTTGTATCTTGAACCAAAACATGGGTTGCTTGCGAGTACATTCAAAGTACTCATTGGCTTGCCACTGGTTATTTAATTGACCAGGCATGGAAGAACAGGGTGTGATGAAGAACACATCGGTGACGAACATGCGAGCTAGGACGCTTCCCAGTCAGAATGCCTGTAGGGTTAAGGCAGATGGCATGGGTCCAAGTTATCGACGAAGATTTCCGCTGCGATGTTATACTCAAGACTTGACCATAATGGTCCTACTTGTGTAAAACGGTATGTATGGATGTAAGACTCTTGTTATTCAGCTTCTGTGTGTTCAGTGAGCATTGATCTCTAGGATCACTGTGCACGTGCATTCGGTGATCACGACTTATGAGTCGGGGTCCCCACAGAGCTGGTATCAGAGCCATCCTGACTGTAGGAAGCCTTAGTTAGCATGGTCGTTAGTTAGGATAAAACTATTTCCAAAACATCTACTAGTTTTCAAAACTATCTATACTTCTCTTCCCTTCTCAGTTTTTCGAAAACTAAGGTACACTTTCCTTATTGATCTCTTCCCCTTCAAAGCCTGTGGTCGCTAGAATCCTTATGCCCTTGACCACTGGATTCCTTGTAATCCTCGTGGATAATCTAGAAGGAAGATGCCTTGCCAGACATTCACCCACATCTCCTGGACACAAGATTGGCGACATCGCAACAAGACGATACCAACAGAAGATACATCCTCGAGGAATGAGGACCTGAAGACCCAGGAGATGGTGACACACTTGACACTGCCCCAAGATGGTGCAACCTTAGCCTACGATGACCAGGGTATAGGATATGCAAGATCATGGTATACATCGCTAGTAGAGCAACCCTGTCCTTACCATTGTTGTGTCGGCAACCACCAGTGGATGAGAACCTAGCCATTTGGTCCGCCTCACTATAGTGAGCAGGAAAACGGTTCTCTTCATCCCCCGCTCTCGGTGACGATACTGGCAATAGCGTATCCGGCAGATTGGACCTCTACTATGCCATGTTAGTGTCATTGCATAAAGGATTACCTACCTGGTACCATTGACGGCTTAGAAGACAAAAAGGGATCGTTGTGATTAAGAAGACAATAGAAGACCAAGTCAATGCCAGTTATGAGGAGCCACCTTCACCCCATCACTTCAACAGGCAAGAAGTTGTTGAAGACTCCTCAAGCTCAACCGGGATCGTTTCATCAAACAACTACAAGGGACGTAGCAGCACCTAAGGAAACCCGGGAGACTGCACGAGGCACAAGGCACGACTATGGAGTCCGAGAACCCCTAGGGTAGGATGAGTCGTGTACCCCCTATGCGCAGTCGAGTCCGTATGATGGTTCGAGTAGAACCATGATTGTGTGTTGCTTGTTTTTATTTGTTGTGTTTTGATATCAGTCGCCCTTTTTGCCCTAGGCAACAAGTACGTGACCATATCACCTGCCTTATTCTGTTGTTGGTGTTTGGCCTTTTTGGCACTTGTTTGTTTGCACCTGCACTATAGAACCCCCTTTAGGCATTCCCCTTCTCTATGCTACTTTTCCCTCTCATCTCTCTCCTCAACTGAAGACAAGCAAGACAATATGCACCAAGGATTCCACCTCGGCGACCAACAAGCACTGAAGACTTTTGCTACAACCTCCTCGACCAAGTACAACCCCGTATGTTTACACCTCAAGACTAGAAACCCATTCCTAGACCCTTTGAGACTTCACAAGATACCCCAGCTCGAATCCTTAATCATGTGCTTAACCCACAGAATTGCAAGAGAGCCTGGTAAAGCCTCTGTAAGCTTGCTTATCACTGGGTTCATTAGGGAACTAGTGGACATAGTGAACGAGCACATTATCATCCTAAGATAGCACCAAAACTGACGATGCCATAGGGGAGACCAATTTGAGGATACAGGAATAGAGGACAAATGACTTGGTGAGTTTATATCAATGACTTTGAGGAATTATATGAGACTATTTGGTGGATTATGAGGCTACCATGTTGGTGATGAACTTGGTGGGATCATGCTTATAGAGTAGCATAGCTTTCGTTACCCCTGAGTAAATTGGATTTATATGACAATCATGATCGCAAGCTGGAATTCTTGTAAGTATTTGGATTTAACTTAAGCCATGGGATATTTGTAGAAGAGAGTTGAGATTACGTAAATGACTTGGGGAAAATATGTAGGAATTCTCGTTAGACAAGAGATTTGGATTTTAGTAGGTGATTCTAGTTGAATATAGGTGCTGAGTGTGTCTACATGGTTCGGAGTAAATTGGATTTAGACTGATGATCTCGATCATGATACCATGATTCTCGGTGGATGATAAACTAGGAGATTGGACTAATTGTCGGAGTTCATTTAGGCATCTTTGTGGGCTTGACCTTGGAGTATTACTAGATCACAATAACGGGAATTGGTGGACTGACTATAGTAAGGCAGCTCTTTCAAGTATTGGGGATTATAAGAACTTTAGGAGATCATGTGGGACACCAGCATAGGCGTTGGATTTGTAGAATTAATGGATCATGTAGTGTTTGATGGAAGTTAACGGGTTGTTGGAGTTAATTCATAGAAAAGGAAACAAGATTCTGGAGTAGCATATGACATGTTTCCTTAGGATAGGGATGCACTACCTTGGACCTTGGGTCAATAGACTGAGCACTTGGATGGTGGATATTAAATCCAAGCTTGTATGCTCTACCCATGGATTTTTAGGGGTAGCCACACACATGAGTTTGGGGATCGTAGACATATATGATTTTGTTAGACCTCCTCTCGAGAGTCATGAGGATATGAATCACATGAGTAATGATTGGAGTTGACCTATACAAAATGATACTATCAGTGATATGGTGTGATTTGTTTAAAGGACTAGATAGCACAATTGGCATCTCTGAAACTGTGCTCAAGGATGGGTTGATAAACTTTCACTCGCGCACTAGAATCCTTGAAACCCTTACGCCCTACCAAGCCACAACATGGTCGGATCCTGACCTTTGGCTTTGGCTCTAGATCGATACGACCTTGGCCCACACTCAACAAGACCACCACTAAATCCCCAGCCTCCTTTATGTACCCCGTGAACAAACTCCTCATGGAGTGCTTAGGCAAGATAGTTGTCATCATCATTTGGTGACCTACTTGTTCACCCGAAGATGGAAGAAGAGTCGTTCAGCTAGTCCAGGAACATTTGAAGACCGCCATGCCAAGGAGGAAGAACAACCACCGTCTTCAAGAAGTAAACATCCGCGTCGAAGACCAGGTGTACCTGCAAGCCACTTCTCTCTAAGGAACCAAGCATTTCCATCACAAGGAGGTCCACACCAAGATGTATCAAGACCTAAAGGAAAGATTCTGGTGGCACGGATGAAAAGGGAGATTGCCACCTATGTTGCAAAGTGTGACGTATGCCAGAGAGTCAAAGCTGAGCATCAGCGACCCGCGGGATTGTAGCAACCCCTCAAGGTGCCTGAATGGAAGTGGGACAAAATCAGGATGGACTTCATCACTGGTTTACCCAGGTCAAGAAAGGGACATGACTCCATATGGGTCATTGTTGACCATTTGACCAAGGTGGCCCACTTCATTCCTGTCAAGATGACCTACAAGGGGAACCAGTTAGCCAGTCTCTACATCAACCGAATCGTGAGCATTCATGGTGTTCCTAAGGAAATTGTGTCGGATAGAGGAACCCAATTCACCTCAAGGTTCTGGAAGAAGTTCCAGAAGGCCATGGGGACCAAGTTGTCCTTCAGCACTGCTTTCCACCCACAGACCAGAGGTCAGACACAACGAGGGAATCAGATACTCGAAGACATGCTCCGAGCATGTGTCTTAGCATATGGAGCTAAGTGGGAGGATTGCCTCCCTTTCGCCGAGTTCTCTTACAACAATAGCTATCAGTCAAGCCTTCAGATGAAACCATTTGAGGTGTTATACAGACGGAAATGCCGCACACCCCTCAATTGGTCAGAAACCGGAGAAGGACTTGTCTTTGGGCCCGATATCCTCCGTAAAGCCGAAAAGCATGTCCACCTTGTCAGAGAGCGTTTGAAGACTGCCAAGTCAAGACAAAGAGCTACGCTGACTCACGTCGTCGAGACATGACCTTCCGGGTTGGAGACCATGTTTATCTCCAGGTCACCCCTCTCAAAGGAACCCAGCGCTTCCATGTCAAAGGAAAGCTCGCCCCAAGATTCATCGGCCTTCTTCAAGATCACTCCAAGATTTAACAACCCCCTCCGAGATCGCTACGAGACGAAGAGAAGGTAGTTACCAGCTGGGGTTACCACCTGACTCGCCCGTTGTGCACAATGTATTTCCACACGACACAACTCCGGAAGTGTTTTCGACTTGCTAACTAGCCCAATCACTAACAAGGACATCGATCACCGAGCCATTGACCTCCAGTCCAATATGACCACCGCAAGAAACCCCTTAGAAACCTGGATCAAGAAGAACATCATACGCGAAGCCACACCATCAAGCATTTCAATTTCAATGGAGCACCAAACAGAAGCAGAAGCAGCATGAGGACGTGAAGACTACCCCGAATCCAAGTTTCCATACTCCTTTCCGCGCCTAGTTTGGGAATCTCGGGGACGAGATTCTTGTAAGGGGGGTAGGTCTGTCACACCCTGATTTTCATGCCACAACACTTAAGTCAATAAATCATGCTAAAATGTGGTTTGGCAAAAACTTTTGAATGTTTTGTCTTTGCTTGGATTGAATGTTTGCCTGCTGTTTGCAAGTGCTCTAGAAATCAAATAAATCCTCCAACCCCTATACTTCATCTCCTTGCTCCAAACTCTTGAACCAATGATCATGCCATGTGTATAGGACATAAAAAAATTTCTTACCAAAATAATTTGGCCAAATAGCATTTTCAGAAATTAGTTTTTCAAAACCCCCTGAATTGAGGTTTGCACTGCAAGTACTTAATTAAGGGCAGTAACAATCTTTCTAAAAATATATTTGACTCCTATTAGATATAGGATACCCAGAAACCACAAAAATATAATTTTGAAAGTTATTTTCCTATTTTATTTAAAAGCTTTTCCTTAAGGCCAGAAATGGTCTTTAATAGGGAAAAATTATTTTATTGCTTCAAAAATATTTGACAAAATTTAGGGAAACTCATAGGACATATATTGTCCATATATAAGAGTTTCAACACATGGTCATGTTCAAAATATTGGTCAAATCCCTCATAAACCCTTTCTGGATATTTCAAGCTTTTGAAATATTTACAAAGGAAATATTCTCCAAAAATTCCAAGAAAATTCTATCATGTCACATATGACATATTTGGTGATCTTGCCAAGTGTCATGTCTTGTAGAACAAGATAACATCATCAAATACCCTCAAGACCATTTCTGTCCATTTTGAAGTTTGAGCAACTTTACATTGCCAAACATTTCCAAATATTCTCAAACCTTGTGAACATTCTCAAATGGTCTAATTATTCATCTAGACCAAGTATCACAAGTTGGAGAACAAGTTATATTTATCAAAGTGCCCCAAAACCCTCTCTGACCAGAATCAAATTTGAACAACTCTACATTACCAACTTTCTCTCCTTGATTCCAACTTTTGTGAGAATGATCACATGACCAAATTAGGCCACTAAACCAAGTGGTGCATCAAGGAGAATAGATTTGCATGGCTAAATCTTGGAAAGCCCATTTCTGTTGATTTCTAGGGTTTACCAAAGTTGCATTGTCAACTTGCTCCAAATGAACTCCAAATTGGTGGAAGGCCCTAATAATGTGTGTCATTTCACCCTGTGGAGCCTCATGACAAATGGAAGTCATCTTATTGCCTAAACCTACATCAAACACCTTCTGACAAAAACATAAAGTACTTGTTTTAGCCATTTCCACTAATCTCCATGGGCTAATCTTTCTCCCACAACCTCATCTGGTCCCCCTCTACCACCTGCATCTTTCCCTGCTCGAGGAGCCATGATTAAGGGGGTTAGAACCCCATTTTTCTTCTCTGGGCATCATCATTCTCTCTCTCTCAGCTTCTCCCTCCCTCCTTGGCATTCTAGAGCATCCAAGGCTCTCCCCAGGATTTAGCCCATCACCAAGCACACTCCAGACGCAAGTGGACACGGCAGAGCGCGCAAAACGCGCTCATGCTGGCCAAAAGCCTGCTCCGGAGCGTGCTACAGTAGCGGCCGAGCCCTGCTGCCGCGCTTCCGTCCACCTCGAGCCTCCCCCGCGCGCCTGCCGATGCGCCTCGGCGTCCGCAACACGCTACGCGGTCGGCCCCCTCCTCTCTCCTCCTCCCCGCGCCTCCGCGCTAGCAAACAGAGGCGCCCGAGTGCGCCAATGGTGTGCCTCACACGCGCGGCACCCTGGCCCTTCCCCCCTCTTTCTCTCCCCTCCTCTCGCCCTAGACCAACTGCACAAGCACCCCAGACACGCTCACACGAGCCCCCGTGGCCTCTAGCGATGGCTACGGCCTCGTCGAGCGCCCTGTCCACGGTGCACCTCGCCCCCCTCCTACTTAAGGCAGTCCCTGGCCTCCCTCTCTGCTCCATTTGCTTCCCCTCTCTCCCGTGCACCCCAGGGACCAACTCACATATCTCCCTGTGCCCTCCATCCACCGCAATGGCCGGAGCTCCGTCGTCGGGCCCCGCCTAAATCCGGGCTACCCCGAGCCTCTCCTCTCTCCCTAGCCACTCCAGTACCCTCATACCATCACCACAAGCCCCTCCCGTGCTTCTCCTTCTCCTTCCCATGGCCGTGCTGTTGAGTTCCCTCACCACGTCCGGCCTCGCCGCTACGGCCGATGGTGTGCTCGCGTCCGGCCACCCCTGCGGTCGTGGCGCACCTCGTCGGATGCGCCGCTCTCCCCTGAGCCCGCCGGTGTGCTGGGCGTCACCAGAGGTGACTGGAGCCACCGGAACGAGCGCCGGCATGCGCTCGGCCCCGCCTCCTCTGTCTCCTTCGTCGCGCGCGGGAGGAAGGAGACGACCCTGCGGGTGGGCCCCGCGGGTCAGCGACTCAGCCAGCGGGCCCCGCCGTTTAAGTGGAGATGGCTTCCACCTTCACCGCCTCCCTCGCGCGAAGGCGTATTTCCTGGAAGCCGCCTTCGACGTAGCCCCTGCGCGCGTGCGACCGAGCCGCTGGGCCGGCCCAGTGGAGCCCTGCTGCTATCCCCCGCCCGGTGCGCGCCGCCGCCGCCCAGATCCAGCCCATTTGGGTAAAACCCTTTTCCCCTTTTTCTTTTATGTACAGTTTCTAAAATTCATAAACAAATCAAATTAGCTCCAAATTTGACGATTCAAATTTCTAGAGACTCCATAAATCATGCTCTACCTGTTGGTGCAACATGCACATTTTTCCAGAGACTTCTTCTTCACAAATATTCATCAAATCCTACTTTTCCTATTTCTGTGATGAACTTTAGAAAATCACAGAGAGCTCAAACTTGACCCAAATCCCATGATTCATTCCTAGATGCATCTTAGTTCAAAACTTAGTTTTTGAACATTTTTACTAATATTTTCTGTATCACCTCAACTAATAGTCTATTTCTTTGTATATAGCCAACTTTGCAAAATCATAGGATATTAATTTGAACTCCAAATCCAGTGAACCAACTCCTAGATGCTTCTAAAATCATGCTTTGTCAGATGGGTGCCTCTGCCCATTTTTGAAAATAATGTTTCTGTACACTTCATGCAAATCCATTAATCCCTTGACTCCATCATATTGGAATGTTCAGAGATAACCATTGATCCACTTCCAATGAAATCACCTTGGTCATTCCTAATATGACCAGAGGTATCCTAGAAAGTCCAACTCACATTTTTAGAGCACTTTTACTTTTGCCTTGTTGTGTTGCTTATTGTGTTTGTTTCCGACGTTAGTTGACGAAGTAGACGGAGTACTTGGAGAAGGACCAGAAGACTTGAAGACTCTGAGGAACAAGCAAGCAGCCCTTTGACCATATCTATGAAACCCTTTTTATGCATGTCATATAGCTCTTTATTATTGTTGCACTGGAATCATGATGAGGTGGTAACCACTTGATGGTTTGCCACCGTACTTTCTCGTTGATACTTGCATTGTGCATGACCCTACCTTCTTATGAGGGTTATGCCGGTGGGAGTAGATAGGATGCTAAGGTAGTGCTACGCAAAAAGGGACGGGGATATGCATGGTGATGGAGACAAAAGTATTTTCAAATGATTTTTTTTCGAAAACCCCATCGGGTGCCACTTATGCCCGAGGGAGATGATGAGATGGGTAACCACTTGATGACAAAGTGGTGTACCCAGGCAAGTGTGTGTTGTTTTCGAAAACGGATTGGATTTAAGATTTGTTGACTGACCCAACCTTACATGCGCAACCACTCTTCCCTTATATGGGAAAGGGCATTATTGATTACCTAGGTCGATACTAGCTTGGAGCCCGCATTACTAGTGACGGGGGAGAGTTGGTGCTCTCTCTCGGGACGGGGTCGTGCCAGGTAGGGCGGCCATGACCATTTTTATGGGGCACTGGACACACCGTTGGTACCCCGTGCCAGTGGTATGTTATAAGAATGGGAGCAAGGCTCCGCGAAAATGTTATGTGAGATGTTGGGCACGGGGGCTACTGCCAATCGAGTGGACTCCATGTTATTGTCGTCTAGGGAAAGGTAGTGATCGGGTGCTTACCCCGGGTACTTGAGGTACCGCGGGTCGTGGATGACACGGAAGTTCCCCGGATCTAGTGGGTAAAGTGTGCAACCTCTGCAGAGTGTAAAACTATTCGAATAGCCGTGTCCACGGTCAAGGACAGTTGGGCGGTGCTGCTTAAACTACGTCTAGAGTTTTCAACCGTGTGTGTGTGTGTTGATAAAACTACTTGGGTCAAGTCAAAGGACTTGACATGTTTGAGATGGGTTGGTGCCCACTCTATTTATGTTGATATCTGTAACCTGTCTTCATGGTTACTTGGAATTCTTTTGATGCATGCCCTACAAAGATGTTGAACATGTCATTGCACTCAAAACTAGCTTTCTGCAAAATTTACCTATATCATGCATTGTTGTATCTTGAACCAAAACATGGTTTGCTTGCGAGTACATTCAAAGTACTCATTGGCTTGCCACTGGTTATTTAATTGACCAGGCATGGAAGAACAGGGTGTGATGAAGAACACTTCGGTGACGAACATGCGAGCTAGGACGCTTCCCAGTCAGAACGCCTGTAGGGTTAAGGCAGATGGCATGGGTCCAAGTTATAGACGAAGATTTCCGCTGCGATGTTATACTCAAGATTTGACCATAATGGTCCTACTTGTGTAAAACGGTATGTATGGATGTAATACTCTTGTTATTCAGCTTTTGTGTGTTCAGTGAGCATTGATCTCTGGGATCACTGTGCACGCGCATTCAGTGATCACGACTTATGAGTCGGGGTCCCCACAAAAAGGGCGGGCAGAGCCCGCAATAGAAGAATAGTGCGAAGAAGGGGTATCCTCTTGGACACCGTTTCGAAGTGGAAGCGGCGGCGGAAAGTACCTGCGTGCGCGGATGCGCCCGCGTCTCCGTCGACCAGAAGAGATAGAACCATTCCCTCAGCTCCTTCGCGCAGAGCTCAGTGGGGAAGAGTGCTCGCTCCTTCCGCAGCGCCTCAAGCCGCAGCGCCTCGGCCGACTTTGCACCCTTCCCGATCTTCGGAGCCATGGCGGAGGCGGTGGGGGAGAGCGAGGGCGTTGGCGTTGAGGGCGGCGACGGGGGGCGGAGCGCTGCTCTTTTTCGGCTTTGGGAAGCGGAGGGGAGCGGCGGAGATTTCTGAGGAAGGAACCGCAAGTGGCGAAGGTGGGGGAACTGTCCCTGTTTCCCCTGCTTATAAAGAGGAGGAGGCGAATGTTACGCTTTCTCCGAATAAAGAATCACCCACGATCTCTCCCACGACGCCGCGTTCGATGCATGCCGTTACGAGAGGGCGCGGTGGATACAGAGTTAGATATGGTGTGGACCCAGGCCGCGTGTGCCCGTGCCCTGTTTTGGGCCTGGCCCAACAGCGCTCGGCACTGCGTGTGGCCCACGCCCGGGGGCTCCTGTCGGTGTACTAAAGTAGGGGTACCTTAGTATCCCAAACTTGTGCACGGGCAGTCGCAGCGTCCCGCGGCAAGGCTTGCCGGGCGCCCGCCAAGATCCTCCGTAGTTCCTATTGAAGCCATTCAAGAACAAAGTGTTTTAATTGAGAAGACAAGGCCCCGGCAAGAGGAGCTTCCTGGGAAGGATAAGGCCCCGGCAAGAGGAGCTTGCCGGTAAAGCCAACCAAGGCATTTCAAGGAGCTTGCCGCGACGCGCCGCGCGTCCCGGCAAGACCCGGCGAGCTACAAGCTTCCGGGCGCGACAAGACAACGACCGCGGCAAGGCGCTTGCCGCGGCGAAGCCACCACTCTGTGCCCACGCTCCAGCGCATCCGTCGACGTGTCGCCCTGAGACCGTTCCAGACGCACGTGGTGGGAAGCTGTGCAGCCAAGCGGTGTGAGGTGGCGAACGGAGATGACGAGATGGCCGTCGTGGCAAGTGGTGGCGCCCCTAACGGTCGCTTTTCTGCACTGTTTAGGCCACGCGGACGGGCATTAAATGCTCTTGTCCCCTGCCGTCAGAGTTAGGTAGGGTGCACTGTAGAGGCAGTTGTACCAACCACACCTTTTACACTTTTACCCCTGCATGCGTTGCCACCTGTCGGTGACCCCTTTAGTCTATAAAAGGAGGCCCATGCGCAACATAGAGGGGGTTCGACTCATTCGAAACCAGAACACTCTCACGCTCTCGAGCAAGAACACAATACAACCACAAGGCAGTAGTAGGAGTATTATCTCTCCGGAGAGCTCCGAAGCTGGGTAAAATCGCTCGCGTGCTGCGCCTCGATCCGCTCTTCGTGCGCCCTCCGCTCCCTGCCGGACCGAAAAGGGGCCCTGCCCCATAGGTGTTCGTTTCCCACGACAAATTGATACAAGGGCAGAGCTTTCTCGCCCAGCCGACTGATGAATCGGCTAATGGATGCCAAACAGCCGGTGAACTTCTACACGTCTAACAGTCGGCTGGGTACCTCTATCCTCTCGATGGCCTTGATCTTCACGGGGTTGCACTCTATGCCGCGTTCGGAGACCAGGAAGCCAAGGAGTTGGCCGGCTGGTACTCCGAAAACACACTTCTCAGGGTTGAGCTTGATCTGGAATTGGTGCAGGTTCTCAAAGGTCTCCTTGAGGTCTTCCAACAGCGTCCCACGCTTCTCCGTCTTCACCACCACATCATCCACGTAGACATGGGCATTCCTGTCGAGTTGCTTGAGGAGGCACTTCTGCATGCAACGCTGAAAGGTGGCGCCGACATTCCTCTAGCCGAACGTCATCGTCAGGTAGCAGAAGGCTCCGAATGGTGTGATGAAGGCGGTCTTCAGTCTGTCTGCCAGGTTCAGCTTGATCTGGTGATATCCTGAATATGCATCTAGGAAACTCAGCAGCTCGCATCCGACTGTGGAGTCTATCACCTGATCGATTCTTGGCAGGGCAAACGGATCCTTTGGGTAAGCTTTGTTGAGGCTTGTGTAGTCGATACACATCCGCCACTTCTTGTTCTTCTTCAGTACCAAAACCGGGTTTGCCAGCCACTCTGGAAAAAACACTTCCATGATGTAGCCGGCCGCAAGAAGCCGGGCTATCTTCTCTCCAACAACTCTTCTTTTCTCTTCTGATAGGCGGCGCAAGGGCTGCCTGACGGGTTTCACATCTGGCCTGACGTGTAGCTTGTGCTCGGCGAATTCCGTCGGTACACCTGGCATGTCCTTGGGGGACCATGCAAAGATGTCTCGACTCTCATGGAGGAAGTCGACGAGCTCGCCTTTCTATTTGCTGTCGAGGTTTGCACCTATGACAGCGTATCTCTCTGGGTGCTCCGGGTCGAAGGGTATCTTCTTGGTCTCTTTGGCCGGCTTGAATGATCCTTCTACTTCCGACTCCTTGGGGCGGGCGACATCTCTGGCTGCTTTCCAACCATCACCACGACTCGGTCAAGGAGCCGCTTCTTAGCCGCGATCACCAGGGACTCGGCCAGCCGACTGCTCTCGGCCGCGCATGCGGATGACTTCCGGTAGTTGCCGGCTACGGTCACAATCCCCTTGGAATTCGGCATCTTTATCTTGAGGTAGGCGTAGTGAGGAACCGCCATGAACTTGGCCAAAGCAGGTCGGCCAAGCAGTGCGTGGTATGGGCTTTCCAAGTCCACTACTTCAAACCAGACCGGCTCTCGGCGGAAATGATCTTTGTCTCCGAAGAGGACGTCTATCGGGATCTTGCCGATTGGCGAACAGGAAAGGCCGGGTACAATTCCATGGAACACAGTCCGGCTGCTCTGTAGCTGTCTTCGCTTGATTCCTAGCTTCTACATGGTGTCCTTGTACAGGATGTTGATGCTGCTGCCTCTGTCTATCAGAACTCGCGAGAAACGGGCGGCCCGCCTATCAGTGGCCAAGGTGGCACCTAGGACCAGAGCATAAGAGCCCGGACTCGGCATCACCTCTAGGTGATCCACTCTACTCCAATTGATAGGCCTCTCGGACCAATGCATGAACTCTGGAGTATCTGTTGCCACTGCATTTACTTCTTGCAGCTGTTGGCGCCTGCTGCGCTGGTCATCTGCCACGCTGGTGAACACCACGTAGGCTCCGTGCTCATCTGGGAACTCGTCTTGCATTGCGCTGACTGGCCGAGCCGCCGGCTGCTGGGGCGGCGACGGAGGCGGCGGCCCAGCAGGTGGCGGAGGAATGAGGCCGTCTCCATTGGCGATTCTGGTGAGCCAGTGGCACTTTCGGGTGGTATGATTTGACGGCTTCGCGCCGCTGTGGAACTTTCAGGGACCATCCAAAGTCTGCTCATAGGAGAAGGCTGGCAACCAATTGGATTTGCCGCCTTTCTGCCGCTTGGTCGGAGGCTGCCCCTCCGGCTGTTGATCTTCAACTGTCGCCACTTGCCGACTGTTGGAAGTCGGCTGTTCGGCCTTACACTTGTTATCGTTCTGTTGTTGGCGCCGACTGGTGTCTCCAGCCGGGGTTTTGGGAGCCTGAGGGGTCATCTTGCCAGCGGCGTTGACTTTGATCTCTGTCTTCATGGAAGAGTCGACCGTGGCGTACTTGTCAGCTATAACCAGCAATTCGTCGAGGGTCTCTGGCTCGTCGCAGAGGAGCCTGTGCTTGAGGAGGGTGCCCTCTCAGCACCCGGCAGTGAAGTACTCAATAGCCTACACCACGTGCACGCCCTCGCAGGAGTTCCGAAGCTCGCCCCAGTGTGTGAGGTAGTCGCGTGTTGATTCATCAGGGCCTTGCGCGCACAAGGAAAGCTGGCGCGGCTTGGGAGGTCACTTGTACGTGCTCGTGAAGTTGCGGATGAAGGCTTCAGTGAAGTCGACCCAGCTGTTGATGCTGCGGGGCTTCAGGCTATTCAACCATGTCTGGGCCATGCCCTGGAGCATGAGGGGAACGTACTTCACGGCAACTCGCTTGTTGCCATTCGCTATGCTGATGGCTGTGGAGTAGTCTATCAGCCAGTCCTCCGGCTTCATGGAGCCGGTGTACTTGGGTGTGTCTCGGGGGAGCGTGAACCCTTTGGGGAAGGGCTCGTCTCGGATGCGGGGCCCAAAGCAAGGCGGACCCAGCTCGTCTTCTTCTTCCAGCGCCAGGGATCGGTGGAGTCGGTCGATCCGATGGCGGGCGTCGTTCTCTCCGACTCCCTCTCGGCGGCCAAGGCAGCCTCCGAGAGTCGGATGCTCAACAGGCGGCGGGGAAACTCGCCGCTCTCTTATGGGCGGGGGAGGCAGGTAGTCGTCCCGCCGCTCTACAGCTCTTGGGCGGCTGTCTTGGTCGCGCTCGATGGTGATGTGAGTCTGACTGTGACTGACAGCCGGCTCCTTTTCTTTCCTTCCGCGGACTCCGCCAGTCGGCGTCCGAGAGGTCGCGCCTTGATCTTGGCGGGGAGGCAAGTCGTCGTTCGGCTGCTGCAGCGCATCTGCGCGGCCGCCGGCCCTGTTCTGCATAGCAACCGCGTCGTGGAGTTGCTGGACTCGCTCCGTCATCAAACGGCGCTCTTCGCGCTCGAAGTTCTTCAGCTTGTCAGTCGCCGCTTGGGCGGCGCGGATGTTCTCCGCTGGGGTGGCGTATATGGGGCGTTTTGCCCCGAACAAGTCGGCGATGGCCGTGCCGCGCTGCTGGACCGCGCCTAGATGGCTCGGCCCAGTCAGAGCAGGCGAGCCGCCTACGGTGCGATCCATCTCGCGCTGGTATGCCTCTGACAAGCGCCTCATGCTCGCCAGCTTCTTGGCGCCTTCGATGATCTGAAGGCGGCGTGTCTCCAGCGTCTCGGCGTCTGCGTCCTCTGGAATGGGCGCAGTAAGGTCTTGCAGGGCCGCAGCAAGCGGGTCCTGGGCTTCTTCGCCGAAGCGCTCGTCGTGACTGATGACGAGCACCTCCGTGACGACGCTTCCACTGCTCTCCTTGTACAGAAGCGGCTCGTCGTAGAGCACCACGTTGGTGGGAAAAGTGTCAAGCGACACGGCGTCGGAGTCGACCAGCATTGGGTCGGTGGAGCCTACGGACTCCAAGTCCACGGCAGGCTCGCCGGTCATGTGGAGTTGGTCGAGGAGGCCCGCGAGAAGGCTCTCGGGGCCACCTGTGCCTGCGTCAGATGAAGGCTCATCGGAGAGGCGCACCTGCCGACAAGTTCCGCAAGGCTGCTTGCTGTGCAGGCGGCCTCAGCGCCGCGCAGCGCATCGATGCAGGCTCCATCTGGTGAGCCTGGCTGGCTGTGCTCGCCAGGGAGGAAGAGGGTTCCCGTCTAGAACAGATCTCCGGACGACAGTGCACCTCGGCCCATGGTGGGCGCCAAATGTCGGGGGTTGGGTGCGACATATGCCAAAGGATGGCTTATCATGGTGGGGGTGAGTAGAATGTCGCCGGTGCCTGGAAACGGGATGAGGCGTAGGCATGCACGCCGGCAAATCTTACCCAGCTTCAGGGCTCTTCGGGGAGATAACACCCCTACTGCTGCTCTGCGGGGTCTCCGCATGATCGCTAAAGCAAAGTGACTACAATGGTGCTCCTGGAGCTGTATCGGGAGGCAGGAGAGAGCAAGGCTAGTTCTCCCCTCCTGTGCTACCTGGTCTATCTCTATCAAGGTCCGAACGCTCTGCATGGGTGCCCCGGGGGGTTTATATAGGCCTACCCCCCGGGGATACAGTGGTAATCCGGCTGAGCGCGGGTCCCAGCCGTCTGTCTCTCATACCGCCGTCCTTCCCGCCGGCTTCTGGGGCCCACCGACTGGTGGGTCCCGCGGACAGGCCTGACACTGTGCAGCGCTCCTGATGACGCAGGCTTGGTCATTGGGTCGTGGCAACAGTGCTGCCGTCTATCGGGCGATCACTGTCGCCATTCCCCATCCTATCTGGTTAATGGCTCGTGGGGCCCTGGAGGGGAGGCGGCCGACTCCAGGGAGGCCGACTCCCACATGGCCGTCTTCGGGGCGCTCAGGTCGCCTTCGGTCCACCCACTGGCAGGCGGCCCCGTGGTCTTCGGGCCGTACAGGCCGGCGTCGTGGGTACAGTGCGTCGCGCGCTGTGGCTGAGGTCAGGGCAGGCATGGCAACAGTGCCGCGCCTCGCCGGAGATCTTCCGATGATACGGCTCACTGTAGCCATGCCGGTCCCTCGTAGGTAGGGGAACGGCCACGTCGCGACCGTACCCCGCATTGGGCTTCGGGAAGAGTCATGGGCCGACTCCCATAGTCGGCCTCTCTAGAGGTCGACAGCTTGGAGTCGGCTTGTCTTGGAGTCGTCGTCTGGGACTCGGCTTGTCTTGGAGTCGCCGTCTGGGACTCGGCTTGTCTTGGAGTCGCCGTCTGGGACTTGGCTTGTCTTGGAGTTGCCTTCTGGGACTCGGCTTGTCTTGGAGTCGCCGTCTGGGACTCGACTTGAGGGGCGCGGCCTGCCCTGATGTCTTGAAAGATCCTGGGACCCGGTTTAGCCTACCCGTGGCCCATTACTCCGACAATAAGTATGCTTACAGATTGGCGGGATTAGATTTTGGGCTTCATAAACTGACGCATCGATCCGTCTGTTGTCTACGTCATAGATGAATCGGTGGAAAGACAAATCAGTCTCTTCGGCCAGTTTACTTGCAAGCGGGCGCATCTCCTTTGTCAAGGCTTTAAGGGCATCATTGTCAAATTCCGACCCATCTTATTTTTGACTAGGATAGCCATTTCCAATGTCTTCCGGATCAAGATCAGCTATCTAAGCCTTAGCCCGAGTCAGTGCAGACAAAGCGCCAGCCCTGGCAGCAGATCTCTTCACTTCTTCTAGCTGGGCAGGTGTCATGGATAGCTTGGCCAATGTATCCTTGATTAAAGTTGGTGGCGGTTTATTGTACGAAGCAGTGCAGATGACTCGTTGAGCGCCGGTACATAACTGCTCTATCAAGGTATAGGCAGCCTTCAGTTTCTTGCGCATATCTGAACCGAGATGGGCGACACGGCTACCTGCAATGATTACAATATTATTGTTAAACCGGCGGTTTCCAGGATGATTAAGTACGACTCATTACAAGGATATTTACCAAAAATGGCAGAAGTCATAGCATTGATTTGCCGCTTTAGACTAGTCAGGTCTTCTGCCACCGGTTTAAGTGCCGCTTTAGCAAAGTGGGTTTTTTCTGTCTCCCAGTCTGCTCGCTCGCCTTTGAAGCCATCCTTCAATTGCTCCATGGCTGTTAAAGCGCCCTTCAACTCACTTTGTCCTTTGAAGTTTCGGCTTGCTGGGACTTGATATTTTCCTGGAGATCGGCGATTTGAGAATATTTATTGGTCAAGTCAGTCTGCAAAAGACAGACAATCAGTTGGCAATACTTTGTTCAAAGTCCCATGCACATAACAAGTTATACACTTGGCACTTGGGGGCTAATGCGGATTGTTTTTTCTCGCATGATATTTTAAAGTCCCAAGCATACAACACGTTATATACTTGGCACTTGGGGGCTAATGCATATCGGATCAATTCAAGGTTATCAATTTTTATTGCATGAACCAGATCATGTTAATGACTGAAAGGAATTCTGATGCATAAACCGGACTATCCTAATGGTATAAATCTGTCTATAGGGGCTACACAAACAAAATCCAATATTCTCCTACTACAAGTCTCGGTTCACATTCATATTGGTGAAATGGCCCTAGGGGGCTACTATAGTTGATATTTGAAGCAGGATATAAGGGAAACAAAGTTATTCAAAGGAACAAATATTTACCTCATATCGCTCTTTCATCAGGTTTACTAAACCGGCTTCATAATCGCGGCTAGTATACAGACGGTTTAGATATCCAGAGTGAATATCCTGAGCAGAGAGGTGGGCATAGCTTGACAAATCTTTTTTCCACTTGCCCTTGTCTATAGCAGAAAATTCTTCTTTGGCACTGTGCTTTGATAAAGTGATAGGGTTGCCAGGAGCAGTATGACCAAAGTCGGTAATAACAACATCATACGTTGTGCCATCAACAGTCTTCTCTGGGCTTGGCGGTTTAGCAGATGTTCTTGTTGGCCTTGGTGGATCGGCAGCTGGGCTTTGCGGGTCAGCAGACTGGCTTGTTGGATTTACTTCTGGTGGTTCAACAATAGTATCCTGACTCTGAGGCACCGGATCATCCAGAGTAATATCAACATTTTGGCCGAAAGCTTCTGAGGACCTCTCCGGTTTAGTGGTCGGATTATCATCCTCTGACGTAGTCAGCTTGGCTTTCTTGCTAAGTCTCGCTTTGGCACTAAAAAGAATCAACACAGAGGTTAGTACAACAACCCAGTGCAAGGCATAAATAATTAAGCATAGTATGCTTACCCAGGGATGGTCTTGAGTGGAGGCATCTGTGTGGTTGACGAATCGCTAGAGGATGAATGGGAAGTTCCCCGATAATTCGAATCAGATGGATTAAGAGGATGTCGGAATTAACCCGCCTTGGGATAAAGTGTATTAGAAGTACAAGAGACCTCTTGACGACGCTTGCGAACCGGGGAGTATGGTAAACCGGAAGAGGTAACCACTTGACCACTGTGCCGGGTTGTGCGGCGAGCTTCTTGCTGCTGTGTCTTCAAAGAAAAGTGCGGATCCAAATGAGCAAGAGGGTGTGAATATTTTACTTTCCGGACTGCTCAACGGAGTTTTGGTACTGGCAGATGATTTGAGTCGGAAGATAGAACAATTACCTCTGCTTCGCCAGCATGGCTAGCCTCCGCATCATCCTGATAATAATCATTGTCAATGAGGTGTATGAAAAAAGAACCTAGAGAATCTAGTTCTAGCTCTGAGTCCGGGTCATCAAGCTCTTCATCATTGGAGAAATCACATGGTTCGGTGGTTTTCTTCTTCGCTGGCTCCTTTGTAGCCTTAGTCTTGATGCGGGGTGCTCTTGCCGGTTTATCCTGGGGGCTTGGCCGGTTTATCTTGTGATTTCTTCTTCCAGAACCGATCATCATCCTGCACAGATGGATAATAAATTATAAAGGAATATTTAAGAAAGGACAGATTAAGGTAAAAATGAGGCAATTCTTAGAGCTGGCGGTTTATTGGAAGTGTAGAAGGGACTAAGCCCTACTCGACTGCAGACAGCTTCTGGTTCATTCAGTATTTTCTTAAGAGCTTCAGTAACTTCATCCTCTGTTAGCTGAATATCAATATGACATTGAGGATCTTTCAAGTCCCCTGTGTACTCACACATTAAACCGGGGTGCCGGCTTAAAGGCAGAACGCTCCAAGATTGTCAGGACCCCGACTCGATGTCACATCGATCTAGCCGGTAACACCTCATATCACTTTGCGGCCTCACGCACGGTATCCCCACGGGTGTCGCCTTACCTTTGCCCGGGACCGTTTGCGCCTTTTGGCTCACGTATATGATCGTGTCGCTAGCATCCATATGATAAGGAGCCGGGCTGACATGACTAGTCGTAAACCCAAAGTGGCACAGACTTACAGGGACAGGCATCCATGACCCAGCTTCGAACGTGTCGGTCATCAGCAAGTGGGTCCGGGCTGTAGCACTGGGCTAGCAGGACTCCGGTAAACCGGGCTGTAGCGGGCTAACAGGACTCCGGTACTCAAAGCGTGACATTTCCCCGAAGGGACAGACACAGGAACGAAGAAGGACACATGCCGGCCAGCCTAAGTGTTCCGGAGCAGTAGCAAGCTACCATGGCTCAGTGGAAACACTAGGAGACATTTCCCGGTAAGAGAGGCTACTAAAGATAAACAACTAGATGGTCAGATCCCACACATACCAAGCATTTCAATCACATACACACAATATGCTCGATATGTGCAATACAACATGGCATCACAAAATGACTCTACTACTCAAGTAGTTTATTCAATAGGCTCCGAGGAGCGAGATATTACAAACATGGGTCTCGTGACCCAACACTCAGAGCATACAAGTCAAAGCACAAGCGGAAGCTATCATGTCTGAGTACAGACAACTATAAATGAAAAGGCTGAGAAGCCTGACTATCTACCAGATCCTGCCGAGGGCACAAGATCGTAGCTGAGGTATCAAGCTAAACGTCGAAGTCCACGTGAAACTACTAGCGAGACCGAAGTCTCTCTGCAAAAACATAAAATAGGCAAACGTGAGTACAAATGTACCCAGCAAGACTTACATCAGAACTATCTACATATGCATCATTATCAACAAAGGGGATGGTAGGGTTTGACTGCAGCAAGCCAGCTTTGACTCGGTGGCTGTCCTAAACTACGACTGCAAGCGACTCTTTTGAGGTGGCGCACACGAGTCCACATATTCACCATATCAATACACCACTATGGATCCGCTCCCGTCTCCCTACGAGAACGCCATCCATAGCACTCACGCTTATCTTGCGCATTTTAAAGTATCCACTTTCACTTGTCTATGAACTGATATAAGTAATCCAGAAGTCCTTTTCCGCGGACACGGCTATTCGAATAGATGATGTTAACCCTGCAGGGGTGTACTTCTTCATACATGTTTCCACCACTTAGCGTCTGCACACGACATGTGCTCGGCAGACTTCAAGCGAAAGCCGACGTGGGTGTAGACCACGACCTACCTAAACACTCAAGTCTCTAGTCCAGGTTTATCACCTATTCGGGTTCCATCCATGAGGAGATCCGGCCGGAGTTTCGCTCACAGCCCCAAACGATGTGAACAGGGTTCCGTGACACCAAACGGGCGCCCGGTATACCCGGCCACGTGCCTACCGCATCACAGCCCACCCCTACGGTCAGCGCTGTCCACGGCCTCCAGCATACTACAAACACCAGAAACTACTTGCAACTCCTGGACAGAGGACAAGGGTGATTAAGAAGTCGAGCGGGGTCATATTTCAGGGCCCAATGTATGGTAGTAGCTGAGTCATGGATCACAAACACAGAACTCAGTTCCTAAGGACGGCTTCAATGAGACAACCCACCATGTACTCCTACATGGCCTCTCACCGCTACCTTTACCAAATCGTGTTCACACACTTAGCTCACACACAGTAGGACATGTTCACACGCCTCTGATTCATCCCCGATGAATCAGACCTGACTCAACTCTAAGCAATAGCAGGCATGACAAACAAACATGAATGAGTAGGCACATCAGGGCTCAAACAACTCCTACTCATGCTAGTGGGTTTCATCTATTTACTGTGGCAATGACAGGTCATGCAAAGGACAAAGGGGTTCAGCTACCGCAGCAAGTAACAGATGAATCGGTGTTGTCCTAATGCAGTAAAAGAGAGCAGGAGCGAGAGAGTAGGATTGTATCGGAATGAACAAGGGGGTTTTGCTTGCCTGGCACTTCTGAAGATAACATTGAGTCTTCATCAGTGTCAACGATCACATCATCGGTATCACGTCTATCGAGAGGGGACAAATACCGGCAACACAGAAAGGAACACAATCAATGCAATGCACAATATGATGCATGATCATGACATGGCAAAATGAATGTGTTTTGAGCCAATGCAACTAGCAACAGATTAAATGAAGTTGGTTTGAATACAAGATTCAAATTCAAACTCCATATGTGATTATTTAAGTGCCCTTTATTTGATTTGTGCTAAACAGCTGCTATAAGTTGTTCTAACATGCATGAAAATGGTACAGATGGATTCCTTGAATTTTTCTGATAATTTTTCATATATAAATTATTTAATTTGGAGTTACGGTTAATTTTCTATGAATTTTAGAAGTTTTAGGCATTTTCTGGAATTTCCTGAATATTTAGAATTAGAATAATTCCAGAAAATGAATTATGGCGTCAGCAGGTCAACGTGGCTGGTCCAGGTCAAACCTGGCCAGTGGGTCCCATCCGTCAGTGACTAACCTAACTAATCTAATTCAGTTAGCGGCCTGGGGCCCATTGTCAGTGTCTATTAAACTAACTAATATTTAGTTAACACTAATCCTAGCCTAATTAACAGGCCGGCCCCACATGTCATGGACACAGGGGGGGTCAAAGGGTCAAACCCCCTGGTCGGCGGGGTCAACTCGCCGGCGTTTAGCCGCCGGCGAGGCTAAACGCGGCGGTGCAGGTGCGGGTTTCACGTACAGGGCACCGTTCGGGGCGCCGTTGGGCGCTATGGATAGCTGGGAGTGGCCCGCGGCGAGTGGTGCAGGTAGTTGGGTTCGGGGTCGCCGGAAAAGGCGCCGGCGACGAGCTTTGGCGGTGGTGGTGGTCGGTGATGCACGGGCGCGTCGCTACGATGCGTCGGTGAGCAAAAGGAGAGGCTGGGCAGCACCTGCTAGGCACGGGGAGCACCACGAGCAGCATGGTGAGGCCAGAGGGGCATGGAGGCTATGCGTGCAGCAGCAATGGCGGACGGTGGCTTCAGTGCTCGTGGGGAACGGCGCTACAGCACGGGGGCGAGCACAAGGAGTTAGGGGATAAGGTAAGTGGCTCACGGCGAGTCAGACGGTGCAGACGGCGGGGCCGGGGAGGCTCTGGATGCGGCGAATCAAGCGACGGAGATCGCCGGCACCGAGGTTGAAGAAGACGTCCGGGGCGGCGATGCAGCGCTCCCCTGGTTGCTTGGCTCGGGGTGGACGAGGAGGACGATGATGCGGAGCTCGGGGATACGAAGAGGGAGCGAGGGAGTGGTTGTGGCTGCGGCGGTGACGAACGGCGGCGACGATGGCGTTCGGCCGTTCGCGGGAGAGGGAAACAGAGGAGGGGGAGGAGCACAGGGAGAATGAGAGGGGCCAGGGGGTGCGTGGCGTCTCCGTGGCGCAGGTCAGGACGAGGGAGGGCAAGCAGGAGGTGGCGGGAGGACGTGGCCGCGGTCGCTCGCGTGCGGGCACGCAACTGCTTCGGGGCGAGGGGAGGAAGACGACGGAGGGGCTGCGGTGGTGGGCTGGGCCAGTTGGCCAGGCCGCCTGCTGGGCCGGCCAGGTGGGCTGCCAGGTAGGTCCAGGTGAGTTCTCTCTCTCTCCTCTATTTTCTGTTTTCTATTATTTCTGCAACTGTAGGGCTTTATTAAAAATACTTAGGCATCTTAAAAAAATCCTGGAATAATCAAGGGCTCTATTTAGATTATTTCCAACAGCCCACACTTATTTTCAGAATTATTTGGGCATTTAGAATATTTTATAGCATTTAAATGCCCAAATGCAAATAGAGTATGATTTAATTCAGAGCCCAATATGTCCTGCAAAAATATAAATCATTTTTGGTAGATGCTTTCACCTCTAACCAGAAATGTTGAACATTTTTAGAGGGCATTTTGGGTTTAATGAAAAAGATTTTATTTTGACCCTAGTTGAATTCATTTGGTGCTAGGGTTTAGTCAATCCCCATTTCAGGTTTAAATGAAATTTAAACTGTCAGGACCCCGACTCGATGTCACATCGATCTAGCTGGTAACACCTCATATCACTTTGCGGCCTCACGCACGGTATTCCCACGGGTGTCGTCTTACCTTTTCCCGGGACCGTTTGCGCCTTTTGGCTCACGTATATGATAGTGTCGCTAGCATCCATATGATAAAGAGCCCGGGCTGACATGACTAGTCGTAAACCCAAAGTGGCACAGACTTACAGGGACAGGCATCCATGACCCAGCTTCGAACGTGTCGGTCATCAGCAAGTGGGTCCGTGCTGTAGCACTGGGCTAGCAGGACTCCGGTAAACCGGGCTGTAGCGGGCTAACAGGACTCCGGTACTCAAAGCGTGACATTTCCCCGAAGGGACAGACACAGGAACGAAGAAGGACACATGCCGGCCAGCCTAAGTGTTCCAGAGCAGTAGCAAGCTACCATGGCTCAGCGGTAACACTAGGAGACATTTCCCGGTAAGAGAGGCTACTAAAGATAAACAACTAGATAGTCAGAACCCACACATACCAAGCATTTCAATAACATACACACAATATGCTCGATATGTGCAAACACAACATGGCATCACAACATGACTCTATGACTCAAGTAATTTAATCAATAGGCTCCGAGGAGCGAGATATTACAAACATGGGTCTCATGACCCAACAATCAGAGCATACAAGTCAAAGCACAAGCGGAAGCTATCATGTCTGAGTACAGACATCTATAAATGAAAAAGGCTGAGAAGCCTGACTATCTACCAGATCCTGCCGAGGGCACAAGATCGTAGCTGAGGTATCAAGCTAAACGTCGAAGTCCACGTGAAACTACTAGCGAGACCGAAGTCTCTCTGCAAAAACATAAAATAGGCAAACGTGAGTACAAATGTACCCAGCAAGACTTACATCAGAACTATCTACATATGCATCATTATCAACAAAGGGGATGGTAGGGTTTGACTGCAGCAAGCCAGCTTTGACTCGGTGGCTATCCTAAACTACGACTGCAAGCGACTCTTTTGAGGTGGCGCACACGAGTCCACATATTCACCATATCAATACACCACTATGGATCCGCTCCCGTCTCCCTACGAGAACGCCATCCATAGCACTCACGCTTATCTTGCGCATTTTAAAGTATCCACTTTCACTTGTCTATGAACTAATATAAGTAATCCAGAAGTCCTTTTCCGCGGACACGGCTATTCGAATAGATGATGTTAACCCTGCAGGGGTGTACTTCTTCATACATGTTTCCACCACTTAGCGTCTGCACACGACATGTGCTCGGCAGACTTCAAGCGAAAGCCGACGTGGGTGTAGACCACGACCTACCTAAACACTCAAGTCTCTAGTCCAGGTTTATCGCCTATTCGGGTTCCATCCATGAGGAGATCCGGCCGGAGTTTCGCTCACAGCCCCAAACGATGTGAACAGGGTTCCGTGACACCAAACGGGCGCCCGGTTTACCCGGCCACGTGCCTACCGCATCACAGCCCACCCCTACGGTCAGCGCTGTCCACGGCCTCCAGCATACTACAAACACCAGAAACTACTTGCAACTCCTGGACAGAGGACGAGGGTGAATGAGAAGTCGAGCGGGGTCATATTTCAGGGCCCAATGTATGGTAGTAACTGAATCATGGATCACAAACACAGAACTCAGTTCCTGAGGACGGCTACAATGAGACAACCCACCATGTACTCCTACATGGCCTCTCACCGCTACCTTTACCAAATCGTGTTCACACACTTAGCTCACACACAGTAGGACATGTTCACACGCCTCTGATTCATCCCCGATGAATCAGACCTGACTCAACTCTAAGCAGTAGCAGGCATGACAAACAAGCATGAATGAGTAGGCACAACAGGGCTCAAACAACTCCTACTCATGCTAGTGGGTTTCATCTATTTACTGTGGCAATGACAGGTCATGCAAAGGATAAAGGGGTTCAGCTACCGTAGCAAGTAACAGATAAATCGGTGTTGTCCTAATACATTAAAAGAGAGCAGGGGCGAGAGAGTAGGATTGTATCGGAATGAACAAGGGGGTTTTGCTTGCCTGGCACTTCTGAAGATAACATTGAGTCTTCATCAGTGTCAACGATCACATCATCGGTATCACGTCTATCGAGAGGGGACAAATACCGGCAACAAAGAAGAAATACAATCAATGCAATGCACAATATGATGCATGCTATGACATGGCAATATGAATGTGTTTTGGGCTAATGCGACTAGCAACAGATTAAATGAAGTTGGTTTGAATACAAGATTCAAATTCAAACTCCATATGTGATTATTTAAATGTCATTCACTTCATTTGCTCTAAACAGTAGTGATAAGTTGTTCTAACATGCATGAAAATGGTACAGATGGATTCCTTGAATTTTTCTGATAATTTTTCATATATAAATTATTTAATTTGGAGTTACGGTTAATTTTCTATGAATTATAGAAGTTTAGGGCATTTTCTGATATTTATAAATCATTTAGGATTTATTTAAATTCCAGAACAAATACTGCGTCAGCATGACGTAATAGTGACGTCAGCAGGGTCAACCGAGCGCCCCAGGTCAAACCTGACGTGTGGGGTCCACACGTCAGTGTCTCAGTCAACTAACCAGGTTAGTTAGCCCTAACTAACTTAGTTAGCCGGGCGGGGCCCGCATGTCAGTGGCCTACCTAATTAACTAAGTTAGTTAACACTAACTAACTTAGCACTAACTAAGCAGGCGCCTGGGCCCACACGTCAGGGGGTCAAACCCCGGGTCAAACCCGCCGGAGTTGACCCGCGGCTTGTCGCCGGCGACGCCAGCAACGGCGGAGGGCGTCGGAAACGCTCCTTCGGCGACCAAATCGGCGACTGAGGGGCTCTACGCGTAGCGGGGAGTCGCCCGCATCCATCTGTGCAACCGGCAGGGGCTGGGGTGGCTCGAGCTCACCGGAACGGGGCCCGCGGCGGCGACCGGAGTTCGGGCCAGCATGGGCACGGGGCTACGCTTGGCGAGCGAGCGAGCTGAGAGGCTGGGCGGGCTCCTGGGAGATCCACGAGCTCGAGGTCGTGCTCGGACGCGAGTTCGGTGACCTGCAACGACGGCGGCGACATCGCCGGCGGAGCCGAGCTCGCGGCTCCGGTGGAATCGAGGCTACAGGGCGCAATCGAAGGGGAAAAGAGGGAGGGGAGGCGTGGGAGCTCACAGCGGTGCCGTAGGGGTGGTTAGCCGGCTCGGGGACGCGACGATGGTGGTGAATTGACGATGAAGATCCTCGGCGGCCGGCGATGGAAACGGCGATGCCGGCGACGTTGTGGCGCGTCCGTAGTTCCATGGCTTGGTGGGGAGGTCGAAGATGTCGTGACGGAGCTCTCAAGCACGCTGGATGGGCGAGGGAGGGCTGGTGGCCATGGTTACGGCGACGAAGACGGCGAGCTCCGCTCGGTGGTGTGCGCGGGAGGGAAGCAGAGGAGGGAACGGGGTCCAGGGGAAGAGAGGGAGGGCTGGACGGCTCCGGGCGGCTGCGTGGCGTCTCCACGCATGGATAGGCTCGAAGGGGGAGGCCTCCAGCGCGAAGCAGGAGGTGGCCGGCGTCGACGCGCGCCACGCCTCGCCTCTGCTCGTCCTCCTGGCAGAGGAGGAAGAGGACAAAGGAGGAGGAGGTGGGCTGGGCCGGCTGGGGGAACTGGGCCGGCTCTGGTGGCTGCGCGGGTAAGGCCAGGTAAGTGGCCCAGGTGGCCTCTCCCTTTTTATTTTGCTCTGTTTTATTTTTTAATCATTGTTTTCTATTTGTTTCAATCTGTTTTGATTTAGTTCAAACACTAAATCATTTTTGTTTCTTCCAATAATTTTTGCAGGGGCTGAAAGTAATATTCTAGAGCCCCTCACAAAATATCAGAATTATTGAAGCATTAAAAATATATATAACATATATTTGCTCCAACTCAAATACAATATATATTAGTTCAAAGATCCAAAATGACATGGAAAAATGTGCATCATCTCTGGTTACTGTTTCCAGCATTTTTCCAAAGATGATGAACATTTTTGAAAGCCACTTGGATTGACTGAAAATATTTTAGGTGAACCTGGTGAATTCTTAAAATGCTAGGGTTTGGACAATCCCCATTTCAACTTTCTGTAAAAGTAAACATGATGCATCACCAAAGGCTAGTACTAGTGCAATGCCAGAAGCTAGGGATGTGACAACTCACCCCCACTAAACAAGAATCTCGTCTCGAGATTCAAGCGTAGGGTAAGGTGAAAGGTAAACGCAACTAGTATAATCTTCACGATCCAGGTTGCACTTCATAGAAACGTTGATTCGATCACCATCTTTGTCTTGTCGTCTTGCTCTGAGAAATCCTGCCAACATGACCTGGAGGGAAAGAGACTCTAGAAGGGTCGATCTTCTCGAAGATCGAACAACTCACGGAATGAGACATAGCAACATCTCTTGAGCTGGGAGACGAAGCACAGATTTGAAGAAATGAAGTGGAGCAGATGACGAAGGTTCACTAGGTAGACAACGATTCCACGCTTAAGAAGGTGGTAAACGATTGCCAACGTAGCGAAGAGTTGAGTTGCCATGATACCACGACGAAACATCCTGGAGGAAGGTGATCGTAGAGTATTACCTTCAGTGGCAAAAAGAATTACTTTTGATTCAGAGATCATTGAAACTCTTCATACCAGCATAAGGCAATTCACAACGATCGTTTGGAGGGGGTCTGTAGAATGGCATACTCGGACTTGGATGATGTGGATTACCTTGTTGAAGACAACGTAATGGATGAATTTGCTTATCACCGGAGGTGGAAGAGACCCATGGTAGGATGGCACATTGGCGGTGCAAGCTGGGAACAAAATGCAAATGCTGGGAATGATTCTGGTAACTGGGGAACAACCCAACAATAAGGAGTGAATTCACTGTTGGAGTGGTTATAGCATAACCGAAGGGACTAGGAGCAATCCCGGTTAGTGCCGGCGATAACACCTAATGCTTGTGCGTGCTCTCAAGAACTTGAGCAATTCCATAATCATCAAGGTTTTACCAACATCCGTGTCAAGGGTCCGATAACACAACTTACTACCATGATGAATGGTGATGGAGGATGCAGATGCAAAGGAAGATAACACCTTCTCAGATTTCACCCTTGGCGGGGCCAAGGAAATAAAATCTGGATGATCGACCGAGAGACATTTAGCACTCCGCTTCTAATGTCCTCCTTGATGTGCTAGTGTAACCCATTCATAGATATGGTTTGATATCTAGAACATCAAGTAAAAGGTCGGACTTCGGGAACACAAGAATCCATAAGGAACAACTAGGGAGGTAAACCCTACGAAATCCTTATAGGGAGGTGGCCAACTTCTTTAATCAAGATACTACAATAATAGGTCTCTCGGCTGGGTGGTGCTGGCCTCGACATCCACTTTACCGGTTATCGAGGGACCAATATTATAGTTCTTGGGAAATGTTCCAAACCATCATATCTGCCTGAGATTCAGATCTGGTTGGTGTCAGGATATCCCAGACTCATCAACTCTAGAAAGAAAAATGAAAGTTTGCAACGCAAATCGACGAGATAATGTTGCGGGATTCTCGGGGAGTGAGCTACGATAGTAAGCTCCAAAACATGAGCTGGTTCTGCTACAACATGTGAACACGCTGTCCCAGACAAACATGACCACGTGGTAGTCTTATAATAAAACACTACCGAGTTCAGGAGGGGAAACCATCATTAAGGACATCGAAGTCTCCACGCGTGGAAATCCAAAGAGTTCACCTTGGACAGACTCCTTTATCTTTGAACAACTCAATCAGTGGCTTGGTGTGCTAGGATATACATATAGAATGGAGGTTGCAAATCTCCAGACCACAGAATACTTCGCACGTATGCATGACTGACTTGGGATGATTCCAAAGGAAACAACATTGACTTTCTCGAATCCACGGCGGCAACTTGCATCAAATGCACATGGACTGGAGGAAGTCACTTCTTACATCCGAACATTTGCTCCATGAACTAGCATGAAGAAATGCTTTCAAAAGTTTCCAACACTAACTTAATGTTCAACAAAATCATGGAGGGAATAAGGATGTTGTCAATGGGCTCAACAACAATTCATCCGGGTTTCCTTTTAAAAGGAATTCCATAGTTAAGTGAACAAGTGATAGCATTGGTCAGACCAAAGATGTAGGGGTGTATGCTCGAGGGATCAACCACGAGTAAGACAACATTACGAGCATCGTTGGTACTGATTTGATTTGACGATAGCCCACACTCAAATCAAAGGATTGATAAGACAATAGGTCCAGCAACTGATCACAGGGACCAATCGATGAAGATATCATCTTTCTTCAACACACACTACACAAGAATATCCCTTTGGAACGAACTAAGTCAGACAAGCTTTTATCTTCCAACCCTCCAAGTTATTGTTTAGCTTAACCAACTAGCTCAGGGATATCTAACACCGATTCTTGGAGAGAAGGTAGTTCACAAGAAACCAACTTGATCACGAGCTCAACATAGCGGTCAGGTGACAACCTGGTAATACTTCTGAGAAGATATTCAGAAAATCACGAGCCACCGGTATGTTACTAAGCTCGAGAACAATCTTGCTTTTCAGGGCAAGACGATATGATCAATAGAGCAAGAATTTGAAATAATCCTAACCCATCGATCGAGGAGGGCACTGAGAACAAGGACTAGGTAGCATGATCAACCTTAGAATGATGATTCGAAAACCAACATACTAAGAATGAAATTATTATCCTTTAACTACCAAGCAACAGAGTTGCTAGCAGTATTGATTTCACACATCACAATTCATTTGTCGGTATTCCGGTTGCATCAACACGAGGGCCGAGGAATGAACAGTGATGGCAAGAAGTATCACTGTACCAAGAGTTCATGGGATGGTGTGCAATTCCTATAATAATCTCGATATAAAATATGTAATACTCCAAGGTAGAGCAGAACCAAAAGCTGGATTGGCATTTGATCTGCGGAATACAACTACTTTGACCCAATCCTAGATATGGATGAGGTACTGGAGTTTGTTTCTCCTAGTCATTCTACAATAGAATGGCTTGACGGATCACAAGAGAAATAGGCATCGATAAACGAATGCATGCATACTCTTGATATCAATTGATAGACGAGGGTCAGAATGCAACTAAAGAGAACAACTCAAAGGAACATATAACTTTCTGAGTTGTGGATGCATAGATTAGTATGTCGAACCAAGTTCAACATATTTCTTCCGGATAACCCATGCAGAAAGGTAGAACTGGCAGAGTCACGATTTATGAATGGAGAACTCCTCAAGAGTACTCTAATTGTGATTTTTTTGATCCAATAAACATCTGCCATAAGCGGTTCATAGTATTTGGAAGAAGGAAATACCACGGATCTCGAGGACTATCGTAAAGGTTATTAATAGCCTAAGGAACTAGCAAACACTATCAACATGAAGTAAGTGGAGTGAACCTCGGGTTCAAAGCCCAAGGAGTAGAATACCTACTACTAAGTGGCATCACGGGATGCTTTCGAGAATAAAAGCCAGAATCATCACACTGGGACACAAAACATGGCTAGACTACTAGATGATCCCCTGAGACACCTAGGGTCATAGTAATAACTCTAACATAAAGGTTGAGGGGGTAGAGTACCTCAACTCAACAATTTGTGTGATTAATCTGACCAAAGGCACATCGGAAACAGGAGGAAGGGATTTGCAAATGCATCAGACTGTTTGGAAACCTGGGATGACTCGGACAGCATAACGGCTGTAAATGCTCAGAAAAGATTTGAGACATTCACAAAAATGGTGGCATAACCACTCAGAAGCACAATATCAAGGTTTCGAGATCAACAGTTAACATACGAAATTAGTAGGAGCTGAACTGAGGCTTGAATCAACAATCTTATAAGTCTACGCATTAGTAACACGTGATCCTGATAGAAAGAAGAGATATCCTAGTTCTTAATCCCCGTAGAAGATAAGATGATGACTCAGATCAGAAGGGCATAAGGTATAAGGAGTAAAAAGAGCCTTACGTTCCATCCCACAATCAATTCCCTTATATAACTAAAGAATTTCTAAACTCAACTTCGACCAGTTTGGCTTGGTAATCCTACAGGCAGTCAAGCTCTGATACCAACGCTGTCAGGACCCCGACTCGATGTCACATCGATCTAGCCGGTAACACCTCATATCACTTTGCGGCCTCACGCACGGTATCCCCACGGGTGTCGCCTTACCTTTGCCCGGGACCGTTTGCGCCTTTTGGCTCACGTATATGATAGTGTCGCTAGCATCCATATGATAAGGAGCCCGGGCTGACATGACTAGTCGTAAACCCAAAGTGGCACAGACTTACAGGGACAGGCATCCATGACCCAGCTTCGAACGTGTCGGTCATCAGCAAGTGGGTCCGGGCTGTAGCACTGGGCTAGCAGGACTCCGGTAAACCGGGCTGTAGCGGGCTAACAGGACTCGGGTACTCAAAGCGTGACATTTCCCCGAAGGGACAGACACAGGAACGAAGAAGGACACATGCCGGCCAGCCTAAGTGTTCCGGAGCAGTAGCAAGCTACCATGGCTCAGTGGAAACACTAGGAGACATTTCCCGGTAAGAGAGGCTACTAAAGATAAACAACTAGATGGTCAGATCCCACACATACCAAGCATTTCAATAACATACACACAATATGCTCGATATGTGCAATACA
Source organism: Triticum aestivum (assembly GCF_018294505.1). Classification (NCBI taxonomy): domain Eukaryota; kingdom Viridiplantae; phylum Streptophyta; class Magnoliopsida; order Poales; family Poaceae; genus Triticum; species Triticum aestivum. The sequence goes on from NC_057801.1 coordinate 245,557,165, forward strand.
ACATGGCATCACAAAATGACTCTACTACTCAAGTAGTTTATTCAATAGGCTCCGAGGAGCGAGATATTACAAACATGGGTCTCGTGACCCAACACTCAGAGCATACAAGTCAAAGCACAAGCGGAAGCTATCATGTCTGAGTACAGACAACTATAAATGAAAAGGCTGAGAAGCCTGACTATCTACCAGATCCTGCCGAGGGCACAAGATCGTAGCTGAGGTATCAAGCTAAACGTCGAAGTCCACGTGAAACTACTAGCGAGACCGAAGTCTCTCTGCAAAAACATAAAATAGGCAAACGTGAGTACAAATGTACCCAGCAAGACTTACATCAGAACTATCTACATATGCATCATTATCAACAAAGGGGATGGTAGGGTTTGACTGCAGCAAGCCAGCTTTGACTCGGTGGCTATCCTAAACTACGACTGCAAGCGACTCTTTTGAGGTGGCGCACACGAGTCCACATATTCACCATATCAATACACCACTATGGATCCGCTCCCGTCTCCCTACGAGAACGCCATCCATAGCACTCACGCTTATCTTGCGCATTTTAAAGTATCCACTTTCACTTGTCTATGAACTAATATAAGTAATCCAGAAGTCCTTTTCCGCGGACACGGCTATTCGAATAGATGATGTTAACCCTGCAGGGGTGTACTTCTTCATACATGTTTCCACCACTTAGCGTCTGCACACGACATGTGCTCGGCAGACTTCAAGCGAAAGCCGACGTGGGTGTAGACCACGACCTACCTAAACACTCAAGTCTCTAGTCCAGGTTTATCGCCTATTCGGGTTCCATCCATGAGGAGATCCGGCCGGAGTTTCGCTCACAGCCCCAAACGATGTGAACAGGGTTCCGTGACACCAAACGGGCGCCCGGTTTACCCGGCCACGTGCCTACCGCATCACAGCCCACCCCTACGGTCAGCGCTGTCCACGGCCTCCAGCATACTACAAACACCAGAAACTACTTGCAACTCCTGGACAGAGGACGAGGGTGAATGAGAAGTCGAGCGGGGTCATATTTCAGGGCCCAATGTATGGTAGTAACTGAATCATGGATCACAAACACAGAACTCAGTTCCTGAGGACGGCTACAATGAGACAACCCACCATGTACTCCTACATGGCCTCTCACCGCTACCTTTACCAAATCGTGTTCACACACTTACCTCACACACAGTAGGACATGTTCACACGCCTCTGATTCATCCCCGATGAATCAGACCTGACTCAACTCTAAGCAGTAGCAGGCATGACAAACAAGCATGAATGAGTAGGCACAACAGGGCTCAAACAACTCCTACTCATGCTAGTGGGTTTCATCTATTTACTGTGGCAATGACAGGTCATGCAAAGGATAAAGGGGTTCAGCTACCGCAGCAAGTAACAGATAAATCGGTGTTGTCCTAATGCATTAAAAGAGAGCAGGGGCGAGAGAGTAGGATTGTATCGAAATGAACAAGGGGGTTTTGCTTGCCTGGCACTTCTGAAGATAACATTGAGTCTTCATCAGTGTCAACGATCACATCATCGGTATCACGTCTATCGAGAGGGGACAAATACCGGCAACAAAGAAGAAATACAATCAATGCAATGCACAATATGATGCATGCTATGACATGGCAATATGAATGTGTTTTGGGCTAATGCGACTAGCAACAGATTAAATGAAGTTGGTTTGAATACAAGATTCAAATTCAAACTCCATATGTGATTATTTAAATGTCATTCACTTCATTTGCTCTAAACAGTAGTGATAAGTTGTTCTAACATGCATGAAAATGGTACAGATGGATTCCTTGAATTTTTCTGATAATTTTTCATATATAAATTATTTAATTTGGAGTTACGGTTAATTTTCTATGAATTATTGAAGTTTAGGGCATTTTCTGATATTTATAAATCATTTAGGATTTATTTAAATTCCAGAACAAATACTGCGTCAGCATGACGTAATAGTGACGTCAGCAGGGTCAACCGAGCGCCCCAGGTCAAACCTGACGTGTGGGGTCCACACGTCAGTGTCTCAGTCAACTAACCAGGTTAGTTAGCCCTAACTAACTTAGTTAGCCGGGCGGGGCCCGCATGTCAGTGGCCTACCTAATTAACTAAGTTAGTTAACACTAACTAACTTAGCACTAACTAAGCAGGCGCCTGGGCCCACACGCCAGGGGGTCAAACCCCGGGTCAAACCCGCCGGAGTTGACCCGCGGCTTGTCGCCGGTGACGCCAGCAACGGCGGAGGGCGTCGGAAACGCTCCTTCGGCGACCAAATCGGCGACTGAGGGGCTCTACGCGTAGCGGGGAGTCGCCCGCATCCATCTGTGCAACCGGCAGGGGCTGGGGTGGCTCGAGCTCACCAGAACGGGGCCCGCGGCGGCGACCGGAGTTCGGGCCAGCACGGGCACGGGGCTACGCTTGGCGAGCGAGCGAGCTGAGAGGCTGGGCGGGCTCCTGGGAGATCCACGAGCTCGAGGTCGTGCTCGGACGCGAGTTCGGTGACCTGCAACGACGGCGGCGACATCGCCGGCGGAGCCGAGCTCGCGGCTCCGGTGGAATCGAGGCTACAGGGCGCAATCGAAGGGGAAAAGAGGGAGGGGAGGCGTGGGAGCTCACAGCGGTGCCGTAGGGGTGGTTAGCCGGCTCGGGGACGCGACGATGGTGGTGAATTGACGATGAAGATCCTCGGCGGCCGGCGATGGAAACGGCGATGCCGGCGACGTTGTGGCGCGTCCGTAGTTCCATGGCTTGGTGGGGAGGTCGAAGATGTCATGACGGAGCTCTCAAGCACGCTGGATGGGCGAGGGAGGGCTGGTGGCCATGGTTACGGCGACGAAGACGGCGAGCTCCGCTCGGTGGTGTGCGCAGGAGGGAAGCAGAGGCGAGAACGGGGTCCAGGGGAAGAGAGGGAGGGCTGGACGGCTCCGGGCGGCTGCGTGGCGTCTCCACGCATGGATAGGCTCGAAGGGGGAGGCCTCCAGCGCGAAGCAGGAGGTGGCCGGCGTCGACACGCGCCACGCCTCGCCTCTGCTCGTCCTCCTGGCAGAGGAGGAAGAGGACAAAGGAGGAGGAGGTGGGCTGGGCCGGCTGGGGGAACTGGGCCGGCTCTGGTGGCTGCGCGGGTAAGGCCAGGTAAGTGGCCCAGGTGGCCTCTCCCTTTTTATTTTGCTCTGTTTTATTTTTTAATCATTGTTTTCTATTTGTTTCAATCGGTTTTGATTTAGTTCAAACACTAAATCATTTTTGTTTCTTCCAATAATTTTTGCAGGGACTGAAAGTAATATTCTAGAGCCCCTCACAAAATATCAGAGTTATTGAAGCATTAAAAATATATATAACATATATTTGCTCCAACTCAAATACAATATATATTAGTTCAAAGATCCAAAATGACATGGAAAAATGTGCATCATCTCTGGTTACTGTTTCCAGCATTTTTCCAAAGATGATGAACATTTTTGAAAGCCACTTGGATTGACTGAAAATATTTTAGGTGAACCTGGTGAATTCTTAAAATGCTAGGGTTTGGACAATCCCCATTTCAACTTTCTGTAAAAGTAAACATGATGCATCACCAAAGGCTAGTACTAGTGCAATGCCAGAAGCTAGGGATGTGACAAAGATATCCAGCGGCGGACGAAGTCAACACCTGTTAAACCGTTTGCCATAAAGGCTCTAAGTTTTGAGAGTTGTGGTGCATAGTTGGACCATTCCTTGGCAGTCAGCCTCTGAGGGAACGGATGAGTATTGCTAAGAGGGTGAGGGAGGTAACCCGGTAGAGGATTTTCGCCAGTTGGAGATGTGTCTTTACAATAAAACCAAGTCTGATTCCAGTCCTTGGGGTGACTATGAAGCTTGGCGTGAGGGAAACTGACATCTCTCCTCTTTTGAATTGCCATCCCACCAAGCTCAGTGTTGGGTCTGTCTGTGAATTTTGTGCGACGATTCAAATAAAAGAAATCTCTGAACAATTCAACTGTGGGATCTTCCTGAAGATAGGCCTTACAAAACACTTGGAAATCGCAAATATTGGACACAAAGTTTGGTCCAATATCTTGAGGGTGGAGTTGGAAGCTGGCAAGCACATCGTGGAAATTTTTTGATCTGGGAGGGCTGAACCCTCGATTCAGATGATCAGTAATAACAATCACTTCGTCATTCTGAGGCTTGGGAGTATTTTCTAAACCGGGGACTCTCCAGTGGATGGTTTCCTTGCTCGCTAAAGCGCCAGTCACAACATACCTAGTCAGTTGCTCTTCAGTAACCCGGGAAGTGACCCAACTGCAAGCATAAAATGATTTGGCCATTTGAACAAGAAGCTGGAAAAGAGGACCAAGGCCAGTTTAAGGTTTTGATTGATGCAGATAATCCGGTTTAAAAGACAGGAAAAACAAATTGAAACCTATGCGCATGATAACCCAGACTTTTATATTAAGGATGAGTTAGCGGTTTAAAAAGAGGGCTAATGGTACCTTGCGGGTTATCATTTTCTAAAAGTATAAACCGCCTACAAAGGTGTGGAAGTTATAGATCTGAAAAATTCCTAAGTGATGTACAAATAGATTTGACAGATTCAGATCAAACTACACGATCTAAAAGAAGAATGTGAGGAACGGTGAAGAACGCTGATGAATGGTGGAAACCCTAATGCAGATCTGTTATATGAGAAGAGAAGTACTTACTGACGCTGCTGAACAGTGGAGGAGGTGTCGCGTTTCTCTGGTCAGATCAGGTTGATGCAGCATCCGTTGGCGGTGTGGAAGCGAAGGTCGACGGCGGTGGCTGCGCTCGAGCTCTGAGGCGACGTGAGGAATATGATGAGGCGAAGGGGCACGAAGGGGAAAGGAAAGAATGACCCTTGGCCATATTTATAAGGTGAAGGGATAAGTGACAGGCATGGGAATCAAGGAACCCAAAAAATGCATATCCGACACAACTATCGCCTCATTAATGAAACGGATGTATTTACAGGTTTTTTTATATAGAGATGATGTCAGTTTGATTTATTACAATCTTAAAATATGACGTCATGGCGGTTTACCAAGTGCATATGGAAAGGATGTCATGGTGGTTTACAAGATTCTTTGAAGATCAAGGAGTTTTTCTAAGGATTGAAGATTGACATGAACAAGTTCAAAGCAATCTGGGACCTAATGTTGGGGATATAACTACTGGGTATAAAACGCCCAGGAGGGGCCGGGTTATGCTTACCCGTATTGAAACCCATGAAGACAAGGAATATGGCCCTTTACTCTTGAAGCTTAGAGGCCTAGAGCCCAAGGGCGGAGTAGGGCCCATAGACATGAACCGCCATGAGATATGTAACTTGTGTTGTAAGTTAGGGAAAGGTAAAAACCGAGCCAGACACATGTAGGAGCCGGCCTTGGTATTCTGTAAACCGCCGGTCATCAACCTGTGTATATAAAGGGACGACCCGGCGGTGGTTCAGGGACAAGAAACAACAACTCGTTAGATAGGTAAAGCGGATTCACTCCCTGCTCATCGAGACCCCATCAATTCCACCACAACTGGATCGTAGTCTTTTACCTTCACCGCAAGGGGCCGAACCAGTATAAACTCCCCATGTCCTTTGTCCGGCTTAACCCCTTTAAGCTAATCTTGTTGCGATGGCTCCACGACTAAGTCCTCTCACTAGGACATCAGACGTGTTAATTCCATGACAGTTACCATTAGCCTTAGATGCACAGTTCGGGACCCCCTCCCGAGGTCCGCCGGTTTTTACACTGACAATACCCGTTACACACGAGATGACCCCCACATCCTTTGTCAAAATAAACAACTCCTCGATCAATGCATTTCACTCTTCCATGCAACGCACGGGCACCTTACTACTATAGATTAGTACGACCAAAAATTGAACTAACATTATATATAGTACGATAAATGCTGATGCATGTCACCTAAAATTATGTCATTGAAATCTATGTGCAAATACAAATAACAATATAGTTTTTGTTGACATGCACTAATAATTTGTCAGTTTAATCTTCAGTCAAATTCAATGGGGGAATAATAAACCACGACCGATGTAGTACAAGTGTAGAGGATGGCGCTGCATGGGAGTCTCACCCCGCTCGTGGCGCGGCAGTAAAGCCGTCATATCACAAAACCCAACCACTGCCAGTAATAAGTGGCCTGGTAAAATAAATGGACAAGCAACCATCACATCCCTCCGTATTTTTTGCATTTCATCTCTCTGCTTTTACTTTCTCCGATTCATCTCGCACACTCGATCCCTAGCTACTACTCCTAGTATAATTAGCTACTAATCCTAGGGCCAGTTCTTTTGGTGGCTTAAAAAATAAGCCTTCTCTTCCCCAGCTTTTCCCATAAGACTAGTCATAGTGGAGAGTAACATTAAGGCGCCTCACTAATTTATGTGGGCTTCTAAACTACTACTAGTACCTCCGTCCTAGTTTGTTCGTCACCATTGTAATTTGTTGTAAATTTTGACCAAAGATTTAACTGATAAAATTTTAGTGCATGTGACATGCACAAACATTTCATTAGTTAAATTTATGATCAAAATTTGAGACAGATTACAATGGTGAATAAAAGGTACATGCGGAAGTTTGACACATGTGTTGGGCATGAAGCCCGCACAAATAAGCTTCTGTTAAAGAAGCCCCCAGGTATAATGAGTGCGAGTAGCACGTCGAGTGTGTGCGAACAATGCATAGATCAGCCCTCAAAGGCGTTACTAAAAAAAGGGGGGAAGGAGAGAATCGAAAGACAGCTAAAGTATAAAATGTGGACGGAGGAAGGAGACGAACTCTGAGTCCGGCGCTAGGCGTAGAATCTTCGGAGACGGGCTGCGTTCCATGGGTTCGGCTCGAGTCGGTTGTCAGATGCGTTACGTAAACGGTATGCTCCGCTGGTCAGGACTTGGTCGATGATGAAGGGACCTTCCCATTTGGGCTTGAGTTTGTCCTTTTTCTTGTCCGGCAGGCGTAGAACTAGTTCCAACATTGTAAGTTTTGGCCCGTACTTCTCTGCTTTTATATCTTCGAGCCTGCTGCTGATAGAATGCGGAATGAGCCTTTGCCACGTCGCGCTCCTCCTCTAAGGCGTCCAAACTGTCTTGCCGATCCAACTCGGCCTCTCTTTCCTCGTACATGCGCATGCAAGGTGAGTCATGAATTATATCGCAGGGCAAAACAACCTCTGCGCCGTATACCATAAAAAATGGTGTGAATCCGGTAGTGCAGTTTGGCATGGTCCGCAGCCCCCAGAGTACGGAGTCGAGCTCCTCCAGCCAGTGCGTGTTAGATTCCGTGAGGGACCGCACTAACCTGGGTTTAATGCCGCTTATGATTAGACCATTTGCTCGTTCAACTTGAATGTAAGTTTGAGGGTGATAGACTGAAGCGTAGTCGAGCTTGATGCCCATGTTTTTGCACGAGAGTTTAACCTCGTCGGCCGTGAAGTTCGTGCTGTTATCAGTGATGATGCTGTGGGGGATGCCATAGCGGTGTACTACACCAGATATGAAGTCTATCACAGGTCCGGATTCGGCCATTTTAACCGGCTTGGCCTCTATCCATTTGGTGAATTTATCCACCATGACCAATAGGTATTTTTGCTTGTGGGTTCCCCCTTTAAGGGGTCCAACCATGTCAAGCCCCCAGACCGCGAACGGCCAGGTGATGGGTATAGTTTTGAGGGCGGTGGGTGGCATGTGGCTTTGATTAGCAAAGAGCTGGCTACCGACGCATCGTTGGACTAAGTCCTGAGCATCTGCCCTGGCAGTCGGCCAATAAAATCCTGTACGAAAGGCCTTGCCCACAAGGGCCCAGGCTGCGACGTGGTGCCCACCAAGTATGGCATGAATTTCAGCCAAGAGATTTCGCCCTTCCTCTTCGGAGATGCACCTTTGAAGGACTCCAGTTGTGCTTTTCTTATAAAGTTCTCCCTCATGGACCTTGTAGGCTTTAGATCGCCGAACTATGCAGCAGGCCTCATTTTGGTCTTCGGGAAGTTCCTGCCTAATTAAGTAGGCTAGGAATGGTTCCGTCCACGGGGCAATTACTGCCATTATTTCATGGGCTGAAGGTGTTATTTCATTGCCTAAGCCACCGATTGTGTCAGAATGTTCTGTGTTGGGTGGTGCGGTTGGTTCCGGGTTGTTATTTCCGGACTCCTCTTCCCATAATACGGATGGCTTAAAGAGCTGCTCCAGGAAGATGTTTGGAGGGACGGTGTCACGTTTTGCACCAATGCGTGCCAACACGTCGGCTGCCTGGTTATTATCCCGGGCTACATGGTGGAATTCGAGTCCTTCGAATCGAGCTGACATTTTTAAGACGACATTATGATAGGCTGCCATTTTCGGATCCTTGGCGTCAAAGTCTCCATTTACTTGGGATATTGCGAGGTTTGAATCCCCGCGCACCTCCAGGCGTTGAATACCCATGGAGATTGCATTGTTGGAGTCTGTGTACATTATCTGAAGTACATATTGGACTGCGTCTCCGGTTGGGGACGTCAATACGACGCCAGCCCCCAAGCCGGCCAACATTTTGGAGCCTTTGAAATGCATGACCCAATTGGAGTATGCGCCGTACTCTTTAGGGAGTTCGGCTTCGGTCCATTCGGCGATGAAGTCCGCCAAAACTTGCGACTTTATAGCTCGCCGTGGTTTGTAGGTTATGTTGAATGGTAAGAGCTCAATAGCCCATTTTGCAATCCTACCCGTCATAGCGCAGTTGTTTATAATGTCGTTGAGAGGTACTTCGGAGGCCACAGTTATCGAACACTCTTGAAAGTAGTGTCGCAGCTTCCGGGATACCATGAACACCACGTACGCTATCTTTTGATAATGTGGATACCGGGACTTGCATGGACTTAAGACAGTGGATACGTAGTACACTGGTTTTTGAAGAGGAAATTTGTGTCCTTCTGTTTCTCGTTCGACGACGAGTACCGCGCTGACAACTTCATGTGTTGCCGCGATACATAAGAACATTGGTTCACCCAGGTTGGGCGTGGCCAGGACCGGATTTGTTGCCAATATGGCCTTTATTTCTTCTAGTCTGGTCGTGGCAGCATCCGTCCATTCGAAGTGTTCGGTGCGCCGGAGGAGGCGATAGAGGGGCAATGCCTTTTCTCCCAAACGGGAGATGAAGCAGCTTAGAGCCGCCACGCATCCAGTCAGTTTTTGTATTTGTTTGAGGTCTTTTGGGATATCTAATTGTGACAGAGCTCGGATCTTGGCTGGGTTTGCTTCAATTCCTCTATCGGATACAATGAAGCCCAAGAGCTTTGCGGCTGGCATGCCGAAAACGCATTTTTTTGGGTTGAGCTTAATGTCATATCCTCGGAGGTTGTCGAATGTGAGCCTCAAATCGTCTACTAGAGTTTCGACGTGTTTGGTCTTAACAACCACATCGTCTATGTATGCCTCCACTGTTTTGCCGATCTGGGTAGCCAGACATGTCTGAATCATGCACTGATATGTTGCGCCGGCGTTTTTTAGTCCGAAGGGCATTGTGTTGAAGCAGAATGGTCCATATGGAGTGATGAATTCCCTTGCGGCCTGGTCTATTTCCGCCATCTTGATTTGATGGTATCCGGAGTATGCGTCGAGGAAGCACAATGAATCGTGCCCTACGGTAGCATCGATGATTTGGTCGATGCGGGGAAGGGGAAAGGATCCTTTGGACAGGCCTTGTTAAGGTCTTTAAAATCGACACAAAGGCGCCAGGATTTGTCCCTTTTTGGTACCATTACCAGGTTTGCTAGCCAGTCCGGATGTTTTATATCTCTGATGAATCCTGCTTCTAATAGTTTGGCTAGCTCCTCTCCCATTGCCTGTCTTTTGGGTTCGGAAAATCGCCGAAGAGCCTGTTTGACTGGCTTGAATCCTTTTAGGATGTTTAGGCTGTGTTCTGCCAGCCTGCGTGGGATTCCTGGCATATCTGATGGGTGCCAGGCAAAAATGTCCCAATTTTCCCAAAGGAATTCTCGTAGTGCGGCGTCTACATCAGGGTTTAATTGTGCCCCAATGGAGGTCGTCTTTGTGGGGTCCGTTGGATGGACCTAGAATTTGACTATTTCGTCTGCTGGTTTAAAAGAGGTGGACTTGGATCTCTTATTGAGTATCACATCGTCCCTGTTCACCGTGGAGCGCAGCGCAGTGAGTTCCTCTGCCGCTAGGGCTTCGGATAGTGCCTCTAGGGCTAGTGCGGCTGTCTTATTTTCAGCGCGGAGTGCTATGTCCGGATCACTGACAAGAGTGATGATTCCATTGGGCCCGGGCATTTTAAGCTTCATGTACCCGTAATGGGGTATAGCTTGAAAAATTGTGAATGCCTCTCGCCCTAGTAAAGCGTGATATCCGCTGCTGAACGGGGCCACTTGGAACGTGAGCTCCTCGGACCTGTAATTGTCCGGCGAGCCGAACAGCACATCTAGTGTAATTTTTCCTGTGCAGCGTACTTCCCGACTAGGGATTATTCCTGTGAAGGTTGTGCTGCTTCGCTCAATGCGGCTCCAGTCTATTTCCATTTTTCAAAGGGTTTCCTCATAGATGAGGTTTAATCCGCTGCCGCCATCCATGAGTACCTTGGTAAGATGAAAGCCGTCCACTATTGGACCGAGGACCAATGCGGCTGGTGCTCGGGCTATTTGGAATTTGGGTTCATCGCTGGCGTTGAAGGTGATAGCCGTGTCGCTCCATGGATTTGTTGTTGCTACTTGGTAGACTTCGGCGAGGTTGCGGATTGTTCGTTTCCGCATATTATTTGATGCAAAGTCTCGAAGACTGTTAATACCGTACTGGTACTATTGGGCTGGTTCTCCGGGGCTAGAACCTCTTTGCCACTTTTGGCCACCTGCCGTAGTATCCAACATGCTCGAAGGCTATGTGTTGGAGTGGCGCCCTCTGTACCATGGATTTTACAGGGTCCACTGAGCCGTCCCTCCAATACGGTTTCGTGCCCTTTAGGGGTTTTTTGTTTTTTTATTTTTGTCCCAGGTGCCTGATAATGATGCACCCTTTTATTCCGGACTAGGGTTGTGTTCGGAGCCGGATTGTCCCAAAACTTAGTTTCGGTTTTCCAGGTACTCTCCATCGCACAGTACTTCCGTACTATGGACGCCAGGTAGGCGAAGCGTGTAATTTCATGGCGACTTATAGCGTTCGTGATTCCCTTGTCCGTGCAATTGTTGCAGAAAATTGAGATTGCGCTTTCCTCATGGCAGTCCTTTATCCTGTCCATAACCAGGAGGAATCTGGCCCAGTAATGATGTACTGTTTCCGTGGGCTCTTGCCGGATTTGAGATAGATCGCTTATGTTAGGTTGGGCGGGTGGAATTAAGTCCGGAACCCTGCCCAACTTGAGGCTCAAGGGCCGAAAAGTTTCCGAATTTGGAAGCTTGGATTGCTGGATGTCGTCCAACGAATCTGGTCCACTGCCTAACTTTAGGTTCAGTACTTGATTGACGTCCGTCCCTCCGCGGGAATCCGGCATGGAGGGATCAGGAGTCCGGACATAACTGTTCTTTAATATAGAAGAAGAGTCACCGTGTTGTTCCTCTACCACCGCAATGTGGTGGGTAACCTTGGGAGAGTTAATCTCTCTCAGATCGGTTTTAAGCCCAATCTGATTGTAGTCTGTAGCGACTCCCAGGGCGGCGATGCGATCGAAGAGCTCATTTATGGAAGAGAGCTCCATCGGATCCAGCTGCTGGGTGAATTCCGAGCTGACGTGAAGATCGCTTTTGATGACCCGAGAGGTCATCGTTGAAGCGGCGGCCGGACAGGCGGTCATAAGAAAACCACCTAGCCGGATAGTTTGGCCGGCGGCCAAAGCTCCTTTGGCAATGGTACCGTCTTTAAAGATGGGAAGAGGCATCCTTTCTAATGGTGACGACACATAGGAACTCTCAATGAATGCACCAATGTCGGTGTCAAAACCGGCGGATCTCGGGTAGGGGGTCCCGAACTGTGCGTCTAGGCGGATGGTAACAGGAGACATGGGACACGATGTTTTTACCCAGGTTCGGGCCCTCTCGATGGAGGTAAAACCCTACTCCTGCTTGATTGATATTGATGATACGGGTAGTACAAGGGTGGATCTACCACGAGATCAAGGAGGCTAAACCCTAGAAGCTAGCCTATGGTATGATTGTTGTTCTGTCCTATGGACTAAAACCCTCCAGTTTATATAGACACCGGAGAGGGCTAGGGTTACACAGAGTCGGTTACAATGGTAGGAGATCTACATATCCGTATCGCCAAGCTTGCCTTCCACGCCAAGGAAAGTCCCATCCGGACACGGGACGAAGTCTTCAATCTTGTATCTTCATAGTCTTGGAGTCCGGCCGATGATGATAGTTCGGCTATCCGGACACCCCCTAGTCCAGGACTCCCTCAATCCCCATCCAAGGTTATACGGTGACCACTCTCGCTTGTGCTTCTTTGCACCCCAGCATGCACAACACCTCAATCTTGAAAGAGGGCATCAAGGAGATCGAAGACGGTGATCACACTGCGCTAGAGAATGCGGGGCCATTTGGAAGCAGGATGATGTGACAACGGCTGACTAACTCCTCCCCCCACCCTCTCTCTCTTGCATAAAATTACAAATCCCTCTCTCCCACGCACAAAATTATCAATCCCTCAACCCACAAGATCCTTCCCCTCTCGTCCATGTTTTTCCAGATCTCTCATCAAACCTGTTGTCTCTTCTCCTTCCATGTATACAGAATCCGGATGCACACGCATCTCATGTATATTACATGTCTCCATCTTTCTCATAGACCTAACTTCTTCCTCTCTCTTTCTCTCTCTATCTCTCTCTCGTTGTCTCATTAGGTTTGTCTCCTACTCTCTCGTACACATACATACAATCTTTCCCGCCCTACCTGCTCCATCTTCGCAAGCTCTCTCTGCACGTTTCATTCACATTGGGATATGTTCAAAATGTTACTTTTATAATGGCTGATGTAGAGTTATGGTTGGTTTTGTTGCATCCTACAAAGTAATAACTATGAAATGTTTAGATTCTCATTTGACTGGGATTATGTGAGGTTGAGCATGTTGTGAAGTACTATAGACCACGTATACATCTTGGAATTCGACAATGATTGTAACTATTGAATTGTATAGACCATTACATTCGAAGTCAGTAGACTAATATATTTATTTCAAAATTTCAACAAATGATTAGTTCACTACAAACTAAGAAAACAAATGTGTACTCCCTCCGTTCTTATTTAAGTCTGCATATTAGCATTGGTCAAAGTCAAGTTTTGTAAACTCTCAGAAAGTTTATAACACAAAATATTAACATATACAATAACAAATAAATACCATTAGATTCATTATTGAATGTACTTTCACATCATACATATTTGTTATGGTAAATGTTTATAATTTTCTATAAACTGGGTCAAACTTGAAGAAGTTTGACTTCGGTCAAACCTAATATGCAGAGTTTACTAGTACTACTCGCTAGTTACTTAGCCGAATCACCCAACACGCCACATGGGGAGTTCAGTGTCACAAAATTTTGAGGTCTGTCAGGACCACGATCCTACGCCACACCGATCTAGCATGTAACACTTCATATCACTTTGCGGCCTCACGCATGGTACTCCCACGGGTGTCGCCTTACCAGGCCCGGGACCATTTGCGCCTTTTGGCTCACGTATATGATAGTGTCGCTAGCATCCATATGACAAAGAACCCGGGCTGACATGGCTAGTCGTAAACCAAAAGTGGCACTAACTTACAGGGACAGGCATACATGACCCAACAACGAGTGTGTCGGTCATCAGCGAGTGAATCCTGGCTGTAGCAACTGGGCTAGCAGGACTCCGGTAAACCGGGCTGTAGCAGGCTAACAAGATTCCGATAGACACCACGTGACATTTCCCCGAAGGGAAAGACACTGGAACAAAGAAGGACACATGCCGGCTAGCCTAAGTGTTCCGGAGCAGTAGCAAGCTACCAGGGCTCAGTGGAAGCACTAGGAGACATTTCCCAGTAAGAGAGGCTACCAAGGATAAACAACTAGATAGACAGATCCCACACATACCAAGCATTTCCATAACATACACATAATATGCTCGATATGTGCAAATACAACATGGCATCACAACTTGACTCTACAACTCAAGTATTTTATTCGATAGGCTCCGAGGAGCGAGATATTACAAACATGGGTCTCATGACCCAACATTCAGAGCATACAAGTCAAAGCACAAGCGGAAGCTTAACATGTCTAAGTACAGACATCTACAAATGAAAAAGGCTGAGAAGCCTGACTATCTACCAGATCCTGCCGAGGGCACAAGATCGTAGCTGAGGTAACAACCTAAACGTCGAAGTCTACATGGTACTACTAGTGAGACTGAAGTCTCTCTACAAAAACATAAAATAGGCAAAGGTGAGTACAAATGTACCCAGCAAGAATTACATCAGAACTAACTACATATGCATCATTATCAATCAAGGGGATGGTGGGGTTTAACTGCAGCAAGCCAGATTTAGCTCACACACAATTAGCTCACACACAGTAGGACATGTTTACACACCTCCGATTCATCCCCGATGAATCAGACCTGACTCAACTCTAAGAAGTAGCAGGCATGACAGACAAGCATGAATGAGTAGGCACATCAGGGCTCAAACAACTCCTACTCATGCAAGTGGGTTTCATCTATTTACTGTGGCAATGACAGATCATGCAGAGGAAAGGGGTTCAACTATCGCAGCAAGTTATACATGAGTCGTTGTTGTCCTAATGCAATAAAAGGGAGCAGGAGCGAGAGAGTGGGATTGTATTAGAATGAACAAGGGGGTTTTGCTTGCCTGACACTTTTGAAGATAGTATAGCTCTTCATCGGTGTCATCGAACTCATCGTCGGAACACGTCTACTGAGGGGGAACAAGTACCGGCAAACAAGGAAGAACACAATCAATGCAATGCACAATATGATGCATGATCATGAGATGGTAATATGAGTGTGTTGGCCTAATGCAACTACAACCAGATGGGTTTGGGTCATTTTGAACCAAAGGTTCAACCCCAAACTCAAATTATGAATTTAAATAGTGCCTTATCATGTTTTGAGCTAAACAGCAGGGTTAAGTTGTTTAAACATGCATGAAACCAGTACGGATGGATAGATTGGATTTTTCTGATCATTTTTCATATATAACTTATTTCATTTGGAGTTACGATTTAATTTTTCTATGAATTTTAGAAGTTTTGGATATTTTCTGAAATAAATATTTAAAACTCCAGAAAACATTTACTGCGTCAGCATGACGACAACAAGATGTCAGCAGGTCAATAGCGCCAGCCAGGTCAAACCTGTTGGCTGGGACCCACGGGTCAGTGTAACAGGGCTGGTTTGGGTGGATGATAGGTGGGACCAGTCAACGGCCACGTCAGCAAAGTCAATGCTGACGCATGGGTCCAGTCGGGTTGGATTAGTTCTAACTAATTACGTTAGCTGGATAATTAAGCCGGTGGGGCCCATGCGTAAGTGGTCAGGGGGTTAACTAGTGGGTGATTAGTCCTAACTATGTGGCCACGTTAGCACACCGGCGGTTAGGCGCCGGTGACCTCAACAGACGGCGGAGGCATGCCGGAATCGCTACTCCGGCGATGGTTTGGTGCGCAGGAGGGCTCTACGGGTTCCTGGCGTTGTGGCGCTTCTAGTGGTGGTGACAGGTGGTGCTGGGGTGGCTGAAAAGTGGTCGGCGATGAGCTTTAGCAGCGGCGGGGCTCGGTGAGGTGCGGCGTTGCGGCTAGAGCTCACAGGCGAGGGGTCTGAGCAAGGCAACGATGAGGGGAGGCGCTCCGGAGCACGTCTCTTGCGGGGGAGCAACGAGCGGAGCACGGGGAGCGCGCGAGCTGCGGCCATGGCGGAGCAGAGCTTCGGTCGGAGGTGGAGCCGTGGCTAGGGAGCATGGAGAGGCCGAGGAAGAGGGGTAGTCGACAGAGGAGCTCACAGTGATCACGAGGAGGGGTTCGTCTTGCTCGTCGACGACCTGGGGCAGGCGAATTGGCCGGCGGCATCTCGGATGCCCGAGGTTGAAGAAGATGGCAGTGACGGTGGAGCAGGCTTCACAGCGGGGTGTAGCTCGACAGAGAGGGTGGGCGCGTCGAGGCGGAGCCTATAGACTGCTCAAGGGGACGAGGGAGAGGCCACGGCCGCGGTGGTGCTAGTTGGTAGCGGCAGGCGCGTTCGGTGGTTACGTGCGAGAGAGACAGAGGAGGGGAGAGGCGGAGTGGACAGGCCAGAGGGGTCGGGGGGGGGGGGCGTTGTGTGGCGTCTCCAGCCAGCCCCCAGCATCGGCGGAAGCAGGAGGTGGCTCGGGCGCGTGCTGGCGCGCGACG
Organism: Triticum aestivum; assembly: GCF_018294505.1. Lineage (NCBI taxonomy): Eukaryota > Viridiplantae > Streptophyta > Magnoliopsida > Poales > Poaceae > Triticum > Triticum aestivum. The sequence goes on from NC_057801.1 coordinate 245,573,553, forward strand.
GCCACGCAACTCTCGTCCTTCTAGCGAGAGGTTGGTGGTGAATGGCACGGCCAGTGGGCCGGCCAGCTTTGCCTAGTTGGGCTGCAGGTAAGGCCGGGTAAGCCTTTTCCTTTTCCTGTTTTTCTATTTCTATTTTGTTTTCTTTGTTCTGATTTAGTTTATGAACTAAATCATTTTAGATAACTCTGAAAATTATTTTGGAGGTTAACTGAATTATTTCAGGGCTCCACAAATAAATTCAGAATATTTGGACCATTTAAAATATATATAGCATTTAAACGACTCCAATTCAAATACTTTTGTGTTAAATCAAAAATCCAAAGATGACCTAGAAATATATTCATCATTTTTGGGAGAGGTTTTCACCTTAACCAGAAATCATGAACTTTTCTTAGGGACATTTTGTGTTTATTGAAAAAAGATTTTAATCAAGCCAGGATGGATTGATTTAGTGCTAGGGTTTGAACAATCCCCATTTCAAGTTTAACAGAAATTTAGACATGATGCAACAACCAAGCTAGTCCAAGTGCATAGCAAGGCTAGGGATGTTACAACTCACCCCCACTAAACAAGAATCTTGTCCCGAGATTCAAGACATGAGGTAAGAGGAAAGGGGGTCACAAAACTATCACAATCTTCATGATCCATTTTCCCTTCTCGAAGATGTTGATTCATTGATTCAAATATATCTTGACGTCTTTGCTTTCAAGGTCTTCATCCAACACGATGACGACAGATGGAGACTCTACAGAGAACGATCTCCTCGAAGATCGAGTATTCAAGATCAACTCGTGGAGTGAGAGGTAAGAACATCTCTCGAGATGAGATACGAAGCATTCATCCAAAGGGATGGAGTGGAACAGATGTCGAAGGTTCACTAGGTAGACAACAATTCCGCACTTAAGAAGGTGGTGATTGGTTGTCAACGTAGCGAGGAGTAGAGTTGCCATGATACCACAATGAGACACCTTAGGGATGGTGACTCGTAGATATATCCCCTTAAGAGGCAAAAGGAATTACCTTTGATTCAGAGATCATTGAAACTTTTTATACCAGCCTAAGGCAAATCACAATTGATCATTTGAGGGAGCCCGAGAGAATGACATTCTCGGGCCACAATGGATGATGTGGACTACCATGTTGAAGACAATGCCACATATGATTTTGCTTATCACCGGAAATGGATGAGACCCATGGTAGACTGGCACAATGACGGGTGCTAGCTGGGAACAAAATGCAAATGCTGGGAATGATTCTAGTAACTGGGGAGAAACCCAACAGTAGAGAGTGAGTCCATTGTTTGAAAAGTTATAGCATAACCGAGGAGAACTGGGAGCAATCCCTGTTAGTGCCTGTGATAACACCTAGTGCTTGTGCGTGCTCTCAAGAACTTGAGCATTTCCATATTCATCAAGATTTTACCAATATCCGTGTCAAGGATCCCGGCAACACAACATACCACCAAGATGAATAGTGATGGACGATGCAGATGCAAAGCAAGATAACACCTTCTCAGATTTGTCCTTAGCAATGCCAAGGAACAAAATCTGGATGATCGACCGGGAGACATTTAGCACTCCACTTCTAATGTTCTCCTCGATGTGCTAGCGTAACCCAATTACATGGTTTGGTATCTAGAACATCAAGTAAAGGTCGGACTTCAGGAGCACAAGAATCCATAAGGAATAACTACGGAAGTAAATCCTGTGAAAACCTTAGGGGGAGGTGGCCAACTTCTTAAATCAAGATACTATAATAATGGGTCTTCCGGCTGGGTGTGTTGGCCATGACATCCACTTTACCGGTTTATAGAGAGACCAATATTATAATTCTTGGGACACGTTCCAACCGTCATATCTGCCTGAGATTCAGATCTGGTTGGTGTTAAGATAATCCAGACTCATAGAGGCTAGAAAGAAAAATGAAAGTTTGCAACACAAATAGACAAGATGACGTTGTGAGATTCTCGGGGAATGAACTACGATAGCAAGCTCCAAAACATGAGCTGGTTCTGCTACAAACATGTGAACACGTTGTCCCAGACAAACATGGCCACATAGTAGTCTTATAATAAAACACTACCGAGTTCAGGTGGGGAATCATCGTCGAGGATATCAAAGTCCTTGCATAAGGCATGCTCTTAAGAAGGAACTTCTTCTCCTTGAACAAGTCAATCAGTGGCTTGGTGTGCTAGGAAACACATATAGAATGGAGGCGGCCAACCTATCAAACCATACAGTACTTCGCACATGCATCACTAACTTGGGATGATTCCAGAGGAAGCAAAACTAACTTTCTCGAATCCATGGCGGCAGCTTGCATCAAATGCACATGAGTTAGAGAAAGTCACTTCTTTCATCCGAACATATGCTTCATGAACGGGACATGAATACATTGCGTATAAAGTTCCCAACACTAGCTTAATGTTCAACAAAATCATGGAGGATATAAGGATGTTGTCGATGGGCTCAACAACAATTCATCCAGGTTTCCATAGAGACGGAATTCCACAATTAAGTGAACACGGAGATAGCATTGGTCAGACCAAAGGATGTAATGGTGTATACCTGAGGGATCAACCACGAGTAAGACAACATTACGAACATCGTTGGCTCTGATTTGATTTGATGATAGCCCACACTCAAATCAAAGTTTTGATAAGATAATAGGTCCAACAACTAATCACAGGGACCATTCGATGAGGATATCATCTTTCTTCAACACACACAATATATCCCTTGAAATGAACTAAGTTAGGCAAGCTTTTATCTTCCAACTCTCCAAGTTATTGTTTAGCTTAACCAACTAGCTTAGGGATATTCAACATAGATTCTTGGAGAAAGGGGTGGTTACAAGGAACCAACTTGATCGTGAGCTCAACATAATAGTCAGGGGATAACCTGGTAATACTTTCGAGAAGATATTCGGAAAATCACGAACCACCGGTATGTTACTAAGCTCGAGAACAATCTTTCTGCTCAAGCAAGACAATATGATCAAATAATCAAGGATTGGCACTATCCTAACTCATTGATTGAAAAGTGCACCGGGAATAAGGACTAGGTAGCACGATCAACCTTAGGGTGATGATTCAATAATCAACACGCTAAGAATGAGGTTATTGTCCATTTAACTACCAAGCAACGGAGTTGCCTAGGAGTATAGACTTAACACATCACGATTCACTTGTCGGCATTCCAGTTACAATAACACGGAACCCGAGGGATGAACAATGATGGCAAGAGGTATCACTGCGTCAAGAATTCATAAGAGATAGTGCAATTCTCATTACAATCCTGACGTAAAGAGGGTAACACCTCAGGGTACAACAGATCAAAATCTGGATTGCATTTGATCCGTGGAATACCACTGCTTTGACCCAACCCTGGATATGGATGAGGTACTGGAGTTTGTTTCTCCTAGTCATTCCAGAATAGAATGGCTTGACGGACCACAAGAGTAGTGGGCATCGATGAACACGAATGCATAACTACTCCTGACTATCAATTGATAGACGAGGCCAGGAAACAACTAAAGAGGGACAACTCAAGGAACATATAATTTTCTGAGTTGTGGATGCTGTATGTCGAACGAGTTCAACATATTTCTTCCCGATAACCCATGCAGAAAGGAAGAACTGGCAGAGTCACAATTTTTGAATGGAGAACTCATCAAGAGCACTCTTGTTGTGATCATTGGTCCAAGGAACTTCTGCCATAATGGTTCATGGTATAGGAAGAAGGAAATACCATGAACCTCGAGGACTATTGCAAAGGTTACTAATAACCTAAAGGAACTAGCAAAAACTATCAACATGAAATAAGTAGTGTGAATCTCGGGTTCAGAAACCCAGGAGTAGAATACCTACTGACTAAATGGCATCACGAGATGCTTTCGAGAATAATGGCCAGAATCATCACACTGGAAATGCAAAACATGGTTAGAATACTAGGTGGCACTCTAAGACACCTACGATCATAATAATAACTCCAACATATAGGTCAAGGCAACAGAGTACCTCAACTCACCGATTAGTGCGGTTAATCTGGCCCAAAGGGACATCAAAACGGGAGGAAGGGATTTTGCAAATGCTTCAGACTATTTAGAAACATGGGATGACTCGGACAGCATAACGGCTGTAAATGCTCAAAAACATTTGAGACATCCTGCAAAACGGTGGCATAACCACTCGATCATCATAATATCAATGTCTTGAGATCAACTATGAATACACGGAAGAAGTAGGAACCGAACTGAAGCTTAGAACCATCAATCCTATAGGTCTACGAATTAGTAACACGTGATCCTGAGAGAAAGAAGAGAAGGCCTAGTTCCTTAACCCCGTAGGAAAGATAAGATGACAAAAATCAGAAGGGCATAGGGAATAAGGAGTAAAAAGAGCCTTATGTTCCATCCCACAATCAATTCCCTTATATAACTAAAGAATTTCTAGACTCAACTTCGACCAGTTTGGCTTGGTAATCCTACAGGCAGTCAAGCTCTGATATCAGGACCCCGATCCTATGCCACACCGATCTAGCATGTAACACTTCATATCACTTTGCGGCCTCATGCACGGTATTCCCACGGGTGTCGCCTTACCAGGCCCGGGAACGTTTGCGCCTTTTGGCTCACGTATATGATAGTGTCGCTAGCATCCATATGACAAAGAACCCAGGCTGACATGGTTAGTCATAAACCCAAAGTGGCACTAACTTACAGGGACAGGCATACCTGACCCAACAACGAACGTGTCGGTCATCAGCGAGTGAATCCGGGCTATAGCAACTGGGCTAGCAGGACTCCGGTAAACCGGGCTGTAGTAGGCTAACAGGACTCCGGTAGACACTGCGTGACATTTCCCCGAAGGGACAGACACTGGAACGAAGAAGGACACATGCCGGCCAACCTAAGTGTTCCGGAGCTGTAGCAAGCTACCAGGGCTCAATGGAAGCACTAGGAGACATTTCCCGGTAAGAGAGGCTACCAAGGATAAACACCTAGATAGTCATATCCCACACTACCAAACATTTCAATAACATACACACAATATGCTCAATATGTGCAAATACAACATGGCATCACAACTTGACTCTACAACTCAAGTATTTTATTTGATAAGCTCCGAGGAGCGAGATATTACAAACATGGGTCTCATGACCCAACATTCAGACCATACAAGTCAAAGCACAAGCGGAAGCTTAACATGTCTGAGTACAAACATCTACAAATGAAAAAGGCTGAGAAACCTGACTATCTACCAGATCCTGCCGAGGGCACAAGATCGTAGCTGAGGTAACAAGCTAAACGTCGAAGTCCACACTGTACTACTAGTGAGACTGAAGTCTCTCTGCAAAAACAAAAAATAGGCAAATGTGAATACAAATGTTCCCCAAAGACTTACATCAGAACTAACTACATATGCATCATTATCAATCAAGGGGATGGTGGGGTTTAATTGCAGCAAGCCAGCTTTGACTCGGTGGCTATCCTGAACTACGACTAGAAGTAACTCTTTTGAGGTGGTGCACACGAGTCCACATATTCTCCAACCAACACACTAGTATGGCTCCGCAACCGTCTCCCTACGAGAACGCCATCCATAGCACTCACGCTTATCTTGCGTATTTTAAAGTATCCACTTTCACTTGTCTATGAACTGTATAGGCAACCCAGAAGTCCTATACCGCGGACACGGCTATTCAAATAGATGATGTTAACCCTGCAGGGGTGTACTTCTTGACACACGCTCTCACCACTTACCGCCGTTTACACGACATGTACACGGCAACCTTCAAGCGGAAGCCTAGCGAGGATGTCGGCCACGGCCTACCTAAACACTCAAGTCCCTAGTCCAAGTTTATCGCCTATTCAGGTTCCATCCGCAGGGAGTCCGGCAGAGGTTTCCACATACGGCCCCGAACGATGTGTACAGGGTTCCGCAACACCAAACGGGCGCCTGGCATACCCGGCCACGTGCCTACCGCATCACAGCCCACCCCTCGGGTCAGCGCTGCCCACGGCCTCAAGCATACACAAACACTAGAAACTACTTGTAACTCCTGGACAGAGAGCAAGGGTGATTAAGAAGCCGAGAGGATCAATTAAGGATCCCAATGAGTGGTAGTAGCTGTTCATGGATCACAAACACAGAACGCAGTTCCTAAGGACAGCTTCAATGAGACAACCCACCATGTACTCCTACATGGCCTCTCCCCGCTACCTTTACCACATTGTGTTCACACACACTTAGCTCACACACAGTAGGACATGTTTACACACCTCCGATTCTTCCCCGATGAATCAGACCTGACTCAACTCTAAGCAGTAGCAGGCATGACAGACAAGCAAGAATGAGTAGGCACATCAGGGCTCAAACAACTCCAACTCATGCTAGTGGGTTTCATCTATTTACTGTGGCAATGACAGGTCATGCAGAGGAAAGGGGTTCAACTACCGCAGCAAGTAATACATGAGTCGTTGTTTTCCTAATGCAGTAAAAGAGAGCAGGAGCGAGAGAGTGGGATTGTATCAGAGTGAACAAGGGGGTTTTGCTTGCCTGGCACATTTGAAGATAGTATAGCTCTTCATCGGTGTCATCGAACTCATCGTCGGAACACGTCTACTGAGGGGGAACAAGTACCGGCAAACAAGGAAGAACGCAATCAATGCAATGCACAATATGATGCATGATCATGACATGGTAATATGAGTGTGTTGGCCTAATGCAACTACAACCAGATGGGTTTGGGTCATTTTGAACCAAAGGTTCAACCGCAAACTCAAATTATGAATTTAAATAGTTCCTTATCATGTTTTGAGCTAAACAGCAGGGTTAAGTTGTTTAAACATGCATGAAACCTGTACGGATGGATAGATTGGATTTTTCTGATCATTCTTCATATATAACTTATCTCATTTGTAGTTACGGTTTAATTTCTATGAATTTCTGAAATAAATAAATCATTTCTGATTTATTTAAAACTCCAGAAAACATTTACTACGTGACGACAGCAAGATGTCAGCAGGTCAACAGCGCTAGCCAGGTCAAACCTGACGGCTGGGACCCACGGGTCAGTGAAACAGGGCTGGTTTGGGTGGATGACAGGTGGGACCAGTCAACGGCCACGTCACCAAAGTCAATGCTGACGCGTGGGTCCAGTCGGGTTGGATTAGTTCTAACTAATTACGTTAGCTGGCTAATTAAATCGGTGGGGCCAATGTGTAAGTGGTCAGGGGGTTAACTAGTGGGTGATTAGTCCTAGGTGGCCACGTCAGCACACCGGCGGTTAGCCGCCGGTGACCTCAACAGATGGCGGAGGCACGCCGGAATCGCTACTCCAGCAACGGTTTGGTGCGCGGGAGGGCTCTACTGGTTCCTGGCGTTGTGGCGCTTCTAGTGGTGGTGACGGGTGGTGCCGGGGTGGCCGGAAAGTGGCCGGCGATGAGCTTTAGCGGCGGCGGGGCTCGGTGAGGTGCGGCGTTGCGGCTAGAGCTCACAGGCGAGGGGTCTGAGCAAGGCAAAGACGAGGGGAGGCGCTCCGGAGCACGTGTGTTGTAGGGGAGCAACGAGCGGAGCAAGGGGAGCGCGCGAGCTGCGGCCATGGCGGAGCAGTGCTTCAGCCGGAGGTGGAGCCGTGGCTAGGGAGCGTGGAGAGGTCGGGGAGGAGGGGTAGTCGATGGAGGAGCTCACAGTGATCACGAGAAGGGGTTCATCTTGCTCGTGGATGACCTAGGGCCGGCGAATCGGCCGGCGGCATCTCAGGTGCTCGAGGTTGAAGAAGATGGCAGTGACGGTGGATCAGGCCTCCCGGTGGGGTGTAGCTCGATGGAGAGGGCGAGAGCGTAGAGGCGGAGCCTCTGGACTGCTCATGGGGACGAGGGAGAGGACACGGCCATGGTGGTGCTAGTCGGCGGCGGCAGGCGCGTTTGGTGGATGCGTGCGAGAGAGACAGAGGAGGGGAGAGGAGGAGTGGACAAGCCAGAGGGGTCGGGGCTTGCGTGGCGTCTCCAGCCAGCCCCCAGCGTCGGCGGAAGCAGGAGGTGGCTCAGGCGCATGCCGGCGCGCGGCGGCCACGCGCCTCTCGTCCTTCTGGTGAGAGATTGGTGGTGAATGGCATGACCAGTGGGCCGTCCAACTTTGCCTAGTTGGGCTGCAGGTAAGGCCAAGTAAGCCTTTTCCTTTTCCTATTTTGCTATTTCTATTTTGTTTTCTTTGTTCTGATTTATTTTAGGAACTAAATCATTTTAGATAATTCTAAAAATTATTTTGGAGGTTAACTGAATTATTTCAGGGCTCCACAAATAACTTCAGAATATTTGGACCATTTAAAATATATATAGCATTTAAACGGCTCCAATTCAAATACTTCTGTGTTAAATCAAAAATCGAAAGATGACCTAGAAATATATTCATCATTTTTGGGAGAGGTTTTCACCTTAACCAAAAATCATGAACTTTTCTTAGGGACATTTTGGGTTTATTGAAAAAAGATTTTAATCAAGCCAGGATGGATTGATTTAGTGCTAGGGTTTGAACAATCCCCATTTCAAGTTTAAGAGAAATTTAGACATGATGCAACAACCAAGCTAGTCCAAGTGCATAGCAAGGCTAGGAATGTTACAACGTCGGCGGGACAATCTCCCGCGACCCTGATTCAAGCAGTGGGAAGTTACCATCATAGCCTTCAGAACAGGCCTACGGATGACGCTTGGTAGGGGGCTGTTTTCGTAACTTCAGGTTCACCCTACCCAGTCAACCCCACCTCGGCACCCAGAGTAGTACACCTGAATACTCCCCATTTTCTCTCCCCACTGCAAATAGACTTCTCCACGGCACCGCAGCCTTCATGCTCCTCCCCTTCTACATCGGCGCACTCGTCCACCGCATCACATCTGCCTCATCGACAACCTCGCACGTCACACTGGAGCGCAGAAGCACCACCGTCATGGACAATGAACTGACTCCTATTGTCGACCATGACTCATAGAGGCCGCCGCGACCATTGTTCTCCTCCTTGATTGGTAATGTGTGTATTGAATCACTTAGCAGTACTTGTGCAGTTCCAATTTTGTTCATACCTACCCTTCAAATATCCTCGGTGCTATTGTTCCCGTAAAAGTAATTGGTTATAGCCTCCATTGTCCAGCAGAATATCAGCTTGTAATTGTGCATCGCTCCTGTATCGCGCTGTGCTTGGATAGGTTTTTGATCTGTAACCAGAAGTGTGGCAAATGATGGAATGTTTTTTAGAACTCGCAAGGTGCCCATCCGTTGCACGCATCAAGATGCATTTGTATGAGTAGTTTATCTTGTGGGAGAAAAGGATGAACGAGGGAAGGCCTTATTTGCAAATCTGCAGAGGGGTGTGGGTATATTTTTGCAAAATTCCCATTGTTTCCTTCCTATCTGTCAGATATAAATCGGTCGGCCTATATTGCAGGATGGCAGGCACACCATCATCACAAACTCTGTTTTTTTATAATAAGTATAGAGAAAAAAAGTAGACAGTAGAGAAGAGAGTAGAGATAGCAGAGACATAGGGAAAGGGTCGCGGGCACGCGAGAAAAAGCGGCCGACCGTGCGCTAGTTTTGGCGCACGGTGTCCGGCGCGCTTTATAAAATCCAACACCCTACCACCGCTCTGTGCCTTGCTGTCTGTGTCAAAACCGGCGGATTTTGGTTAGGGGGTCCTGAAATGTGCGTCTAAGGCTAATGGTAATAGGAGGCGGGGGACACAATGTTTACGTGTAACACCCCGGATACAACTTTCCACATTCGTAACTCCAACTCTTGCCTTTTTCGGAGATGCAATATGATATTTCCTTCTTGGTTGGTTTTTTGTCTTTTGTTTTGCATTTTGTTCATGTCAAGCATTTCATCTCATGGCATCATGTGCATTGCATTCGCATGTTTTTTTCATAAAACTCGTTACCGTTCGTAGTTGCCGATTCTCTCTTTGTCTCTATTGCCCAAGTGTCAGACCGCTTGTCTTCATTGACCGTTCTGAGACCACCCACCCACTTGCACATGATTGCCTTGTTCCTCTGCACAGCGCACACACCCCTTGCATGCGTACGAAACTTGCCCCGAACCCGAACCGCTCATTCATCACCGTTGGATTCAGATCATCCCCAAACATCCGGAAAGCATCTCCATTTTCTTTGTTTGGACGCCCATAGACTATCTTTCTCGACAGCCCGATTTTGTTCTAAGGGTCCATGTCTACCCAAATTCATCTCCCATCACTATATAGACAAAGCTAGTCCAAAACTGAGCAAACCCTAAAAATTAGGACCCTTGTCCAATCCCGCCGCCACTCCACCAAATCCTCTCGGGATCCCCTCCCTCGACCCCGCCGCCTTCTCCCACCTCTCTTCATATCCAGATCCAGCCAACCACCGCAGCCACTTCCCACTCGATCTGGACCACCAGATCTCAGATCCGATGGCCCAGAGAGCTTCTGCAGGCCCAGCGCCTCGCAGCTCCCGCACGAGCACGAGAGCCTCCTCCCGCTCGACCGCGTCGGCGAGTGCCACCGCCGGAGCTGCTCCGTCCGCCGCCCGAACCTGCCAAGACGAGCACCAGCAGGGTCGCCCTCTCCTTCCCTGTCTCTCCTTTCTTCTTCACTTCTCCCTCCCGTCTCCTCTCCCTACCTCTTTTCCACAGGAACCAGAGCCCCGCCTGACTCCCTCGATCTGCGATGGGAAACTCCTTAAACCGCCACCATCTTCTTCGAGGAGCCTGCTGCCTTCTCTGCTTCCCCTCCTCGTGCCTCGCCAGCAGCAAACTCCACCTTGCTGGAGTTCCCGCGCCAAGCCGCCTCGGCTTCCCCAACCCCGCTGAGGCGTGCCACCGCTCCAAAGACCAAGACCCTCCCTCTCGCGCAGCCCTTCACCGGAGTCCCAGCCGCACCAGGCCGCCGCTGTGTCCCCTGCTTCTCGTTGTGCCGGCCTTTGCTTCCTCTTCGTCGAGCAGGGACTCGCTCGTTCCAGCGCGCCTCCGCCCGCGCGAAGTCCGTCTTCATGACCAGCCGCCGTCACCAAGACTTCGCCTCCGCCTACATCCTACCTGGTGCTGCCGCCTTCGCTTGGCTCGCCGTCGCCAGGACCCGTGCCGCCGTCTTCTGCATCGCCTGCTGCTTCTGTTCTTCCGAAACGAGCAACAGCAGCCCAGTCGCTCGCCCGCGCCTCGCGTTCACCACGCCCCGCCTGCTTCCCCTTCGGTCAACAAGGCCAGCTCAAGCCGGCCCAAGCCAGATCCGGCCTGCCCTGCCTCCTCCACCGAACCGGGATGAAGCCCATGGGTGAGCTGCCCCCCCCCCAGCGCCTGCTCCTATTTGGCACTGTTCAAGTTTCAGCCCAGTGCATGTTTTTTGCGATTTTGCTAATTAACCAGGGATATACAATTTTGCAGAAAAACCCTCAAACATCATGCATTTAATAACTCACAAATGGTGCATCGGATTAAAATGATTTAAACAGGAAAAATGCTTAGATTTCTGTCTAGTTTCATAATATGCCCTTTCTTCCATGCTTAATATGTTTAAAATGTTGTTTGTTTAAATTTGCTCAAATGCCATGCTAAAATGATTTATTTCATAACTAAATAACCGTAGCTCCGAATTTAATAAACTTTATATGTAAATGGGGTGAGAAAATGCCTAGTTTAACATGGTACACTTTGTTTTACTATTTAACAACATTAAAATATGTTTTAGGGAAGAACAGTACCAAAACTAAAATATGGACATGGGGATTTTCCGGAATTGTTGTTTGTTGTTTCGGCCTCATTTAAACTTGCCTAAATAGTTAGTTTACTTATGCTTCACCTCTTGCCATGTTTAACAATATTCAATATTGTTTGGTAGCTTAAACAAGATTAAACTAAATATGTCAATGTGGTGCTTTGTCAATATGTAACTCGTTGCATATTGAGCTCCACTTAACTTGTAGTATTGTTTGTTGCATTTTGCCATGCCATGCCTCATTAAACCGGACAATCGTCATACTTGATTGTGCATCATGTCATGATTATGCTTGTGTGTTTACCATGTTGTTTGATTCTTTCTGGTTTGCTTCTCTCGTTAGCTTCGGTTTCGTTCCGGAGTTGTGAGTGTTCGTTCGACTACGTTCGTTCATCTTCTTCATGGACTCGTTCTTCTTCGTTGCGGGATTTCAGGCAAGATGACCGTCACCTTGGATCTCATTACTATCATTGCTATGCTAGTTGCTTCGTTCTATCGCTATGATGCGCTTCCTTTAACTTGTTCTTCAAGCCTCCCAATTTTCCATGTCAGCCTCTAACCTTTTTCATCCTTCCTAACAAACCATTGCTTCGCTATGTTACCGCTTTTTCTCAGCCCCTCTTATAGCATTGTTAGTTGCAGGTGAAGTTGAAGATTGCTTCATGATGGACAGGATTATGTTGGGATATCACAATATTTATTAGTTTAATTAATGCATCTATATACTTGGTAAAGGGTGGAAGACTCGGCCTTATGCCTGGTGTTTTGTTCCACTCTTGCCGCCCTAGTTTCCGTCATACCGGTGTTATCTTCCTTGATTTTGCGTTTCTTATGGGGTTGGGTGATTTATGGGACCCCCTCGACAGTTCGCTTTGAATAAAACTCCTCCAGCAAGGCCCAACCTTGGTTTTACCATTTGCCTCACCACCACCTATACCTTTCCCTTGGGTCGGCCAACCCGAGGGTCATCTTTATTTTAGCCCCCCGGGCCAGTGCTTCTCTAAGTGCTGGTCCGAACCGAGCTGCCTGCGGGGCCACCTCGGGGAAACTTGAGGGCTGGTTTTACTCGTAGCTAGTCTCATCTGTGTTTCCCTGAGAATGAGATATGTGCAGCTCCTATCGCGATTGTCGACACATCGGGCGGCTTTGTTGATTTTGTTTTACCATTGTCGAATTGTCTTGTAAACCGGGATTTCGAGACTGATCGGGTCTTCCTGGGAGAAGGAATATCCTTTGTTGACCGTGAGAGCTTGTGATGGCTAAGTTGGGACACCCCTGCAGGGTATAAACTTTCGAGAGCCGTGCCCGTGGTTATGTGGAAGATGGGAATTTGTTAATGTCCGGTTGTAGATAACTTGACACTAGATTCGAATTAAAATGCATCAACCGCGTGTGTAGCCGTGATGGTCTCTTTTCGGCAGAGTCCGAGAAGTGAACACAATTTTGGATTATGTTTTGACGTCAGCAGGAGTTCAGGATCACTTCTTGATCATTGCTAGCTTCACGACCATTCCTTTGCTTCTCTTCTCGCTCTTATTTACGTATGTTAGCCACCATATCATGCTTAGTCGCTGCTGCATCCTCACCACCTTACCCCTTCCTTTCCCATTAAGCTTTGCTAGTCTTGATACCCATGGTAATGGGATTGCTGAGTCCTCGTGGCTCACAGTTTACTACAGCAACAGTTGCAGGTACAGGTTATGCGATGATCATGACGCGAGATCGATGTTTGCTTGTTTTGGAGTTCTTCTTCTGCTTCTTCTTCGATCAGGGGATAGGTTCCAGGTCGGCAGCCTGGGCTAGCAGGGTGGATATTGTTTTGAGCTTCTGTTTGTGTTTCATCCGTAGTCGGATGTTGACCTTATGTTTGTTGTATTGAAATACTCTTGTGGCATTTTGTATGCCTTGTATGTATCCCCATCTATTATGTAATTTTGATGTAATGATATCCATCTTGCAAAAGCATTTCAATATGTGGTTCTATCCTTGGTGGGACCTTCGAGCCTCTTTAGGATATTATCGCATATTCGGCGTGACATTACCCAGGTTCGGGCCCTCTCTATGGAGGGAACACCCTACTTCCTGCTTGATTGATCATGATGATATGAGTATTACAAGAGTTGATCTACCACGAGATCGTAGAGACTAAACCCTAGAAGCTAGCCTATGATTATGATTATTCTTTTCCTACAGACTAAACCCTCTGGTTTATATAAACACCGGAGGGGGCTAGGGTTACACAGAGTCGGTTACAGAGAAGGAAATCTACATATCCTAATAGCCAAGCTTTTCTTCCATGCAAAGGAGAGTCCCACACTGACATGGGACAAAGTCTTCAATCTTGTATCTTCATAGTCCAACAGTCCGGTACAAGTACATAGTCCGGCTATCCGGGGACCCCCTAATCCAGGACTCCCTCAGTAGCCCCTGAACCAGGCTTCAATGACGATGAGACCGGTGTGCAGGTTGTCTTCGGCATTGCAAGGCGGGTTCCTTCTCCGAATACCCAAGGTAGATTTTGGACACATGAATCGTGTCCGGCTCTGCAAAACAAATTCCACGTACCACCGTAGAGAGCACAATATTGCACGAATCAAATCTGTTGACAACTTTTCATAGTGTGACATCACACCGCGGCCCGGTTATTATACGAACCGTTTTTCTCAACCTGCTGCTGCACGTCTTGCGAGGCGGTTTTATTGGCACGTCTTGTCGAAGCAGAGATCGTGTTCCCCTTATCACGAGATTCTCATCAATACGGGCGTGGGTAACCCTACCGTGCTGTTAGTATGGCTTCTTGATTTTAGACAAGTTCCAAACGGCCATGCGGAGGACGCTTGATATTCACCCTCTTTATAAAGAGGTCAAGACCTGTCCCTTTCTTTCCATGCCTGATCCTTCCCTTCCCCTACCTCGAGTTCCAACACCCAAGGTCTAGGTTAAGCACCCCGGACCATCAACCATGTCCGAATCCAACCTTCAAGGCTGGTGGATGGCCTCTTCTATCACAGAGGAGGACATCAAAAAGCTTAGGGAGGCTAGTTATCTGACCGCCAAAATCCCCCACAGGGTACCTGCTCAAGGGCAGGTTATCCCCACTCCCGAACCCAACGAGAGCATCGTATTTGTTTCCCACTTCCTCCGAGAGCTAGGCTTTAGTTTTGATCCCTTTGTTAGAGGGCTCATGTTCTATTACAGGCTAGATTTCCATGATCTGGCTCCGGATGCCTTCCTTCACATCTCGTCGTTTATCGTCGTGTGTGAGGCCTTCCTCTGCATTACCCCTCACTTCGGTTTGTGGCTCAAGACCTTTAATGTAAAGCCGAAGATGATTGACGGGCGACACGCGGAGTGTGGAGGCGCTATAGTAAGCAAAGGCAATGAGCCCTATAGCCTAAGGGCTCCTTCCCGGAGGTGTCCGACCTATGGCAGTGGGAGTGGTTTTATATCACAGCTCCCAGAGGTACAAAGCGGGCACCCGCGCCAGCCTTCCGCTCTGCCCCTCTGCCCCAACTGGCTTCATGGGTCAACAAAGGGCTGGACTAGGGGCCAGTAAATGACGTGTTGACATTGCAAAGCTGCATCTGAGATCTCCTTGAGAGGGATATCACTCTTGTCAAAGTAATTCAAGTAATGTTAGTTGGTCGGGTCCTGCCATTCCAACGTCCATCTCTCCGTATGTGGTAGTTCAACCCGGAAGGACCGCAAACCATTCAACACTTCTTCGGCATGACGCCCGAAGGAATGTATCGATTATTCTTCGGATCACGAATAAAGTGTCCGGACACCAGCGAGGATGCAGGTCTGAACTACAATCGTCCAGATACCCAAGTAAGTAACTCCACGACCGAACATGCTGTCTTTATATTTGTCACAACATTATTCTGAGAACTACCCTCGACCATGACTGGATAAGAAAGGCGGAGAGGATCAGGTGTTCGGCCCCTCTTCCCGAAGGCTCGCCGGATCCTGTATTAACCAGGATGCTGGCTCACGCACCATATCAAGTGCCATCAGGAGAAGACCAGGGGAGGAGTAGAGAAGCCACCGGCGGGCTTCATATGTTAAACATCCAAACCAGGGGAATTAATGCCTCCGCAGAGGAGGATGACCAGGGAGGTGAATCTAGAATCCCCTCTCTCGACGGGAAGAAAAGGGCCGCCCCTGAAAACTTGGAAACGGAGGTTTCCAAACAAGGGAAGAAACCCTCACCAGGGGCCCCTGCCCCGGAGGGCGTCCTTAGCGCACAGCGCCCACAAGGGGGCCAGCCGTCAACCGAGCCGTAAGTGAACGAAGGCACTTTAGTAAATATGTCCTGCTTTATCCCTGAGAATAACAATCGAGATGTATGTTTTGCAGTCCGGCTCATAGCCCTTCTCAACAATGTTCGTCTTCGAGGGATCTTCTTCCAGAGATGATGGAGAGCGAAACGCCTCCTCCTGCTTCCCCGCCTCATGAGGCAGACGACCCTGAGGTGTCGTCGCGGAGAATTTCTCCTGATCTGCTAAGGCCAGAAGATAACTCTTCGGACGCCCAAAGTCCGGAGTTCTCGTCCCCTAAGGAAAACAACAGAAGAAGCCCGGGATTGTCTGATGTGCAGCCGGACACATTGATGGGTCTTCTGGAGCAAGCGTCTATCTCAGAGGCACATCATACCTTAATGGGTACGATGGTTGAGAGGATTTCATCCGCAAAGAGCGGGTTGAATGAAGCTTTTACGAGCCTGCTAGGAGGCTTTGAGGTACGCAAAGTAATATGTATATTTTGGACTGTACCGCATACGCAAGGTGTGCTTTGTATAGATAGTAGCCCGTGAGACTCTGGTTGCCGTCCAAACGCGGTGAGCAGAGGATCATAGTCAGGTAATGATAGCACTACTTTCGTGCCCAGGCAGCTGCAGATCCGGCGGCTGACCGAACTACTGAATTTGCCAAATTAAAGCGGCAACTTGACATGGCAGATGCGGACATCATGCTTGTTAACAAGCGGCTTGACGAGGCATAGGGTATGTATATTCGGGTGATCAGCAAATTTTAAGAAGAGGATGATGCCAGTATTTATAGTATGCTTTGACTGCAGATGGAGCTGCCGCCGTGGACACCCTTCTGGAAGAACCTGCCCAAGCCAAGGAGCAAGCCAGGAGAAGTGATGCGGCCGCCCTAAAGGAGGCCGAAGAATTAAAAGTCGAACAGGCTACGCATCACCAAAGTGAGGATAAAATATCCAGCATGGCTATTGAGCTAAAAAAATGCCGCCAGCCAATATGAGCTTCTCGAAAGGGAAAACCAAGCGAAAATGGCTAACCTGGAGAAGGCCTTGCAAGCAGCAAAGGAAACTCGCTCTGAAATCAGAGCAGTGCGGGAGGAGCTTCGGCAAGCTGGTGATATCTTCGCTGGAAATCCCTTTTTGTTGCAAACGAAGTTCGGCGATCTGAAATATGCCCCTCTTGATCAAATGTGGAGTTCTGCGGACGCATGCTTGGATTTAGCAAGAAGCGCTGCTGATGCGAGGGAGTATATCAAGGATCGGAAAGATCATGAGGTGGAAAGATTATTCTGGTCGTAGTTCAGTGCTCCAAAGCGTCCGCTGCAGTTGAATGAGCACATGGCCAAGTGGGCCGAGCTGCATAGGTTGTCCGGATTCCCCATGAAGGTTGTCGTGGATCGTCTGTGGCCGAAGGAACCAAGCCCAGGAAGTTATTTTGGTTTGGTGCAACGATTTCTTCATGCTAAGCCGCATATTGACGCTATCAAGAGGTCGGTGTGCATAGAGGGTGCGCGAATGGCCCTTGCCCATGTCAAGACATATTGGGCGAAGATGGAGGCCACCAAAATTGCAACCAGGGGTCCACCTGGGGTCAGTACTCGCCCGAGCACTATTTTGAAGAAGTCCTAGAAGGTGCCCGTTCAATAGAGGCTCAGTGCTCCAAGAATACCATGTTTCAGTGACATGTGCCTTGATTGTAAAAACAATGCTACTTTGATTATAATGGCTATATTTATACTTTTGCCTGTAAAGTATTGTAGTGCCTCCTGTGTGGCCCGTCATGTATATATGTATATAACCTGAAAGTTTGCAGTCGTCGGCTTCAGCCCCCACGCATATAATGCATGGGTGTTCGGTAAAGCGCGAAAGCACACTTGATCCAACGTCTTGGTCCATTAAGGAGGTTATAGCGCGGCGAACAAGGCAATCGGACTATATAGCTTTAACAATTTCACTTAGCCATAGGAGTCTGACAGTGGGGCTACTATATAGCCCCTGGTACGTCCGCGTTCATCCGAATACTGTGCGCGTACATACGTTGCCGGGAAACTGGTCCTTCATCAATGCGGAGAAATGACGAAGATTCTGCTGAGTCATCGAGTGGTTGACCAGTCTCTCACTGTATCATGACAGTCAGTTTTCGGCTTTCTCTACCGAGGTGCTCATCTAGATGAACCAGGGCACAATCGCAGTAGTTCTCCCGGTGTCGCCTTACCCGATAGAGCGGAACGTAAGGTAGCAAAACACGAGAGCCGGTCAAACCCAACTATTGACCAAAGACATAATTCGGAGATGATGCATATAAGATCAAACTCGCGACATCGAACACTCCCTAAGGTATTCGGACTTTACAACATATACTGGGCTGAGTACCGCCCTCGATAATGAGCCCTGAATGTCTAGGTACGTGCATTAATCTGGCGTGACGAAATGCCAATAACGCTAGTATCCCTCTCAGTTGTCTTAAGTGTCCGGAGGGTGTGAAGCAACAAGACAAAATAAAAAAGGTTTACAAAGGGTCTTAATCTAAAAAGAAACCTTGGAACGGGGCCCTGTTGCACGTCTGCGCCTTTGTCTCCGTTGTGCCATATCCTGGAAGGGTGTAGCACGATGATAATCTATAAAAAGTAAAAACCCAGGTGAAAAAATCTGGTGTGATCGTGCAAAAAATTGGTTATTCTTAATGAACCGTGAGAATTCAATCTATTGTGTGTTTATAGGGTCGAGCCGAACTATGAACCCTTTTACATCCATGCAGCCCCTAGCACCACATATGGGAGCATATCCGTTAGCCAAGTTCAGGTTTATCTGGGCTGCTACGACTACTGGTGCGCCGGACACGTCTAGCCGTGTCCGTGGTCTCGACGATCGATCATTTATTCGGGTTGGGGAGGTCGTTCAGTGGTTCGGCTACTAGATCCGCGACATATTCTTCCGCACGCAAGGAATGCTCTGTACTTCCGCTGATTGTGATGATGCCACGTAGACCGGGCATCTTAAGCTTAAGATAAGTATAATGCGGTACTGCGTTGAAACAGGCGAAAGTCATTCGTCCGAGCAGTGCGTGATAGCCGCTTCAGAATGGAGCGATGTCGAAGATTAGTTCTTCGCCTTGAAAGTTGTCGGGAGAACTGAATACAACCTCTAATGTTAGAGAGCCTGTACAGCGGGCTTCTACGCCTGCTATTACTCCTTTAAAGGTAGTACTGCTTTGGCTAATTCTTGACGGGTCTATCCCCATTTTGTGGACAGTGTCCTGATATATCAAATTAAGACTACTGCCGCCGTCGATGAGGACGCGGGTGAGATTGTATCCGTTAATTATTGGGTTGAGCACCAAGACAGCCGAACCTCCATGTCGGATACTAGCCGGATGATCCCTGCGATCAAAAGTGATCGGGCGGGCCGACCATGGGTTGAATTTGGGGGCGACGGGCTCTATAGCATATACGTCTCGGAGTGCGTGTTTGCACTTCCTCTTTGCTATGTGGGTGACGTAGATCATGTTCACTGTTTTATCCTCTGGTGGAAATTTTTTCTGTCCCCCAGTGTTCGCCTGGCGAGGTTCGTCCTCATCTTCGCTTGGCGGCTCCCTCCCTTTGTGTTCGGCGTTTAGCTTGCCGGCCTACTTGAAGACCCAACATTCTCTGTTGGTGTGATTCGTAGGTTTTTCGGGAGTGCTGTGAATCTGGCATGATCTGTCTAGAATTTTGTTTAGGCTGGAGGGTCCATCTCTGCTGCCTTTAAATGCCTTTTTTCGTTGACCAGGTCGAGAGCCCCTGAATCCGGCATTTACCACCGTGTTGTCTGGGCTATCCTCATTATTTTGACGCTTGTTTTTATTGCGTTGCGGCTTTCCATTACCGTCCCTGACTTCGGATGTGCCTGGGTCGCTGGTGCCGCTGCGGGCCAACCAACTGTCCTCCCCCGCTCAAAAGCGGATCATGAGGCTTGTTAGGGCTGCCATTGTCCTCGGTTTTTCCTGGCCGGGGTATCTGGCGAACCATTGCTCCCGGATACTGTGTTTGAAAGCCGCTAAGGCTTCAGCGTCTAGGCAGTCGATGATTTGGTTCTTCTTAGTGAGAAACCTGTTCCAAAGCTTACGGGATGACTCTCTGCGTTGTTAGATTATATGACTTAAATTGTCTGCGCACTACAAAAAGACACATCCGTGACATTTTGGGTCGAACGATTTTTTTCTGTCATACATATGACACTTCTATGACGATAATTGTGACAAAACCCGGTATCATCATAGATGTAGTGGGATCTATGACAAAAATTCATGACAGAAAATGGGCTTTTCGTCCTGGGCGGGCCGGAGACGCAGCTGCATGACATTCTTTGGGCCGTCCATGACGTAAAAAACCATGGTAGAAGCGAGGGGGAGGAAAATTTTGGGGAGTTGCCGGTTACGGTGGGAGGTCGGGGGCGGAGCGATGCGCGTTTCTCTCGTATAGGTATGCGCGTGTGTGCGAGGCGTTGCCTCTAACTGAAACCGAGCAAGGCGTTGGGCTCTAACTGAACCCGAGCGATTGCACTGCAGGCTACGCATTACTTAACCCAAGCAATCGATCGATGGCTGTTAACTGAACACGATGGAGCGATTCCTTCGCTACTGCTGCTAACTGAAGCCGATTGATTGGATGAACAGTGAGCGTTGTGGGGGGGGTGGATGAACAGTGAGCGGTGGCGTTGCCTCTGGATGAACAGGACCCCGTGGTGTGGAGGGCTGGATGAACAGTAGACGGTGGAGAGGTGGCCGTGGAGGTCCCCGTGGTGTGGAGGGCTAGATGAACAGCAGACGGTGGAGGGCTGGATGAACAGTAGATGGTGGAGGGGTGGTTGAACAGTAGCCGGTGGAGTAGCGCGCGGTGGAGTCTGGATGAACAGGAGCCCGTGGAGGCTGGAGGAGGTCGACGGTGGAGATGAACAGTATCCCGTGGAGTCCCGTTTTGTGGTACGCCACACCCCTCCCGAAAAACAGGACCACTGTTTCGACCGTGGTGCTCCAACTCAAGTCCGTTTCGTCCGTTTTACAGTACGCCACACCCCCTACCCCGATCAACAGGACCCCCGTTTCGATTGTAGGAGGTCCGTTTCCTCCGTTTTGCGGTACGCCACACCCCTCCCGATCAACAGGACCCCCCGTTTCGACCGTAGGAGGTCCGTTTCCTCCGTTTTGCGGTACGCCGCACCCCTCCCGATCAACAGGACCCCCGTTTCGACCGTAGGAGGTCCGTTTCCTCCATTGTACGCTACGCCAGGCCTCGTTTCCATCGCCTGTTCCATCCAAGCCCTCCCAATGAACAGGACCACGCATTCCGTTCCGACCCAGCTGGTTGGCTCCCACGTGTTTTGTTGCCTCTCAATGAACACGACGCATTCTGTTGCCTCCCCATGAACATGACGCATTCTGTTGCCTCCCCATGAACATGGTGATGACGCTGTTTCTCCATTTCGACCCAGCCATGTACACGAACCCTCGCCGTACGTATGCGCGAGTAGGCGTTCGAGACCCCGCCCGTATGTACACATACGTGGCCATATTTTCTTTCTTGCACCCTGGCCGCTGTACGTATGTGTACATGCTACGTGCGTGCCTCTACTAGGACACATGCGCGCCTCTACATCGACCAGTATATATGTATGTCGGGGGTTGGGTGCGACATATGCCAAAGGATGGCTTATCATGGTGGGGGCGAATAGAACGTCGCCGGTGCCTGGAAACGGGATGAGGCGAAGACATGCACGCCGGCGGATCTTACCCAGCTTCAGGGCTCTCCGAGGAGATAACACCCCTACTGCTGCTCTGCGGGGTCTCCGCATGATCACTAAGGCAAAGTGAATACAAGGGTGCTCCTAGAGCTGTTTCTAGAGGAAGGAGAAGGCAAGGGTAGCTCTCTCCCTCCGGTGTGTTCTGTCTAATGCTACTAGATGCCAACCCTTTGCATGGGTCCCCTGGGGGTTTATATAGACCTACCCCCAGGGGTACAATGGTAAAACCGGCTGGGCGCGGGTCCCAGCCGTCTGTCTCTCAGGCGCCGTCTTCTCCGCCGACTCCTGGGGCCCGTCGTCTAGTGGGTCCCGCCGACTTGCCTGGTACGAGGGCGTCAGCCCGCGTCTGCCGTGGGCGGGTCTTGCCGGCTGTGGATTACTGTAGCCGTGCTTCTAATGACGCAAGCTTCGTCATGGGGTCATGGCAACAGCGCCGCCGCCGGCCGGGCGATCACTGTTGCCGTTCCCCTGTCATGTCTGGTTAATGGCTGGTGGGACCTGTGGGAGAGGTCGGCTGACTCCCAATGGGCCGACTCCCAATGGGTCCGACTCTCGGCGCTCTCGCCATCTTCAATACTCTCGCTGACTGGTAGGCCCTGCCGTCTCCGGGCCGTACAGACGGGAGGTCGTGGGTGCAGGGCCCCGCCCCAAGGGCTGATGTCAGGGCTGGCATCGCAACAGTGCCGCACCGGGCGGAGATCTCCGCGAGTACGGCGCACTGTGGCCATGCTCGTCTTTAATTACCGGGTGGTTGGGAGTCACGGGCCGACTCCCCATAGTCGGCTTCTTCGGAGTCGCCTCTGGGACTCGGCCTGGAAGCGAGTCGCCTCGGGGACCCGGCTTATCTTGGAGTCGCCTTCTGGGACTCCGCTTATCTTGGAGTCGCCTTCTGGGACTCCGCTTATCTTGGAGTCACCTTCTGGGACTCGGCTTATCTTGGAGTCGCCTTCTGGGACTCGGCTTATCTTGGAGTCGCCTTCTGGGACTCGGCTTATCTTGGAGTCGCCTTCTGGGACTCGGCTTATCTTGGAGTCGCCGCAAGTACTTGAGGGGCACAGTCTGCCCTGATGTCTTGAAAGGTTCTGGGACTCGGGTTAGCCTACCCGTGGCCCATTACTCCGACAGTAGTCCCCGAACCTGGTGAGGCTCCAAGGTTGATACGTCGTGCGCCTCAGCAGTTTCATTCTTTAGATGGGGGAAAGTAAGCTTTGATGGCCGCCTTCCTCCAAGCCGATTGGCTGGAGTCGGATCTTCCGAGAGCCGTCATGCTCGAGCCGACTGGCTGGAGTCGGATTCGCCGAGGGCCGTCTTGCTCCTTGAGGTGTTTCGAACGTCGTGGCGGGAACCAGGCGGCGTGCCTGATACGCTTCTCGTGGTCGCCCGCCAAGGCCCCGTCTCGCGGCGCCACGTGGCAGGGGCAGTTTGCCTGCCCATGCGCACGAAGGGACAGGCCGTCAGGCGGGGCCCGCCACTACCGCGCCTCGGCACGCGAACGGATCTGCTGCGGCCGGGCGGGCGGTTGGGCTCCCCACGTCGTTACTGCGCGTAGTAACTTCGTGGGTTTAATCGTGGGGGCGTGGGGGCTCGCGCGCCGTTAATCCCCACGCCGCCCCATCGGCTTCTCAGCCTCTGAGACTATAAATAGGCGGGGGAAGCAGTACGGCGAAGCGCGCGCTCGTTCTTCCCTGCTTCTCCTGCTTCCTCATTCCTCTCCTTCTTCCTGCCTTCGCCGCACCACGCCGCACCGCTCCGCAGCGATGAGCTCTTCCTCCGCCGCGGCTTCTGCCGTCCGCTCCGGTGCGTGGGATGGTTCCCGGGTGGATGACGATGCCGTCGAGCACCTCCACAGGACGCGCCGGCTCCCCGGCGTGCACCTTGTGCGAGCCCGCGCCGCACTGGAGGGGGAGGTAACGCTGGCGCCGGAGGAGGGCGAGCGGGTCATATTCCGCTCGCACCTCATGCGCGGCATGGGCCTGCCGGCGAGCGGCTTCCTTCGCTCGTTCTTGGAGTTCAATGGACTCCAGCCGCACCACCTCACCCCGCACACGGTGGTGCTGCTGGCCGCCTTCACCACCCTGTGCGAGGTTTTTCTCGGCGTTCTCCCCACCCTTGAGCTGTGGGGAGAGTTCTTCCAGTCGAAGCTCGGCACGCATGTCGCCAGCATACCGGCCCAGTGCGGCGCCTTCATCGCCATGCGCAGGTCGACCGCCGACAACTCCTTCCCCTCCATCGCGCTGATCAAGTCGGTGAAGATGTGGTAGCGTTCGTACTTCTACGTGAAGAACGTCGCCACAGAAGGCGATTGGGTCAACCTGCCGCACTATGAAGCCGGCGCACCTGCTGGGAGGCTTCCCAGCTGGTCGAATCGGGCCAAGACGTTGTCTCCTGCCGGCACCGTTGCCGTCGCCCGATCCGAGTGCTGATGCAGTCAGAAGGCTTGGTCGGCGCTGACTTGCTGGCCGCCTTCATGGCGCGCCGAGTCCTCCCACTCCAAGGCCGACCTCATCTGATCTGTCAGATGAGCGACCACCGAGACTCGAGGCGGATGAGCACCTGGGAGATGCCCCATGCGGAGGTGGCGAACATGGTGAACCACATCGCAAACTGCGAGCTCGCGGAATACTGGCAATTCGGCAAGGAGCCGTACTCACGTGCCAATCCCCCGCCTGTGGTAAGTCAAATCTTTGTTTCTGTTTTTCTTCATAGCCGAGTCTGACTTCTGATCTTCTTGGTTCTCTGAGTCAGAATCCCCTCATCCAGCCTACAGCCGGCACCACCGGGCAGCCCCGCGAGTTCGCTCCAGACCGTGCGGAGAGCGACGTCGACGACCCCGACTTGGGGGCGGCGGCGATGGAAGCCGACGCCGAAGGCGGGGAAGGATGAGCGGAAGGCAGACTCCGGCCCTCGGCGACCTTCACCGACTGGCCGGAGGACGAGGGCGACGGCAAAGTCGTCCCGCGCCGCCAACCGAAAGCCGGCCATCCAAGCGCGAGTTCCTCGGCCGGCTTGGCCGGTCAAGTCGGCGCGAAGAAGCGACGGGCCGTGCCGAGTTCACTCGGCGGTCGGCCGAAAAAGTTCAAGGGGGCAGCCGCCGCGACCAAGCGGGAGGAGGCGATCGCGAAGGCCAACCGCTTCCGCAAGGAAGTGAAGAAGCCGCCGCTGGTCTCTGCGTAACTGCTAACTATCGTTTGTTCTTGTTTCTTTGGACGGATCTTTTCCGAGTCTTTTTCATTCTGTTTTCTGCTTCAGGGCCCCCCTTTCTCTTAAGAGGGTCGTCGTCCCCTCCGTCATGGGGTCTGCCGAGACGTCCGCTAACACCCGACGGATTGACCCCACCGCCGACCTCCGGGAGGCGATGGAGCGCAACGCGCGGGAGAAGCGCGACGAAGAAGAGGCCGACCGTCTGGAGAAGGCGTAGGCCGAGAAGGCAGCGGCCTCCGCCCAGAAGAAGCTGGAGGAGGCCGAAGATGCCGCCGCGGCAAAACAGCGGGCCGAGGAGGCCGCGCGCCGCCAGTCGGCGTTGCTTGTCGTCTCGCTGAACTCCGCGCCGCCGCCCCCGAAGTTCACGGGGCAGACTGGAGAAGTCGGCGGGGAGCACTCCATCATGGAGAGGGACGGAGGCGAGGCCTCTGCGTCGGGCACGGCCTCGCCGCCACCGCCGCCTCCACCGCTGAGGACGAGACGGTGGCGAGGCTGCTTCTTCAAGTCGCCTCCCCAGCGCGCCGCCGTGTTGCGAGGGCGGTCTCGGTGCCACGCCCCTTGGAAGCCGGCGCCGCCAGCTCGGCCATTCCAGATGCCGAGGCATCAAGTGCTGCGCCTACTGGATGGGTGCGAGGAGGCGGCGACAGTCCGTTGAACCGGGTGCTCCTGGATGTGCAGGCGAAGCTGCGAGCTGAAGGAGAGGCCATCCAGGGCTGCACCAGGGCGCATCTGGCGTCGCGAGCGTCTATTCGAGTACGTTTTTCTTTTTTGACTTTGCCTTTTCTCATTCTTCTCTGTGGGGGTGCGCCAACGCACCCACTGGGTGTAGTCCTCGAGTTTCGGGCCGGCTGCTGCGCAGGCGGCCCAGAACTCAATCTGGCGAGTTCCTCATTTTCCGCGGCTGGAGAAGCGGACTGCCGATTTGTCGGAGAGCCGGAGTAAGTTCTTCTTCTTTTCCGCGGGGGCGCGCTGGCGCACCCGCGGGCTGTAGTCCACGAGATTCGGGCCGACTGCTGAGCAGTCGGGCCGGATCTTCCCGGCGACCTTTGCTGCTAACGACTTAACGTCTTTTCTCTTTGTTTTTCAAAGGCCAATGCCGCTCTTCAGGAACAGTTGGGCGAAGTCAGCACGGCCCTTCGTGCCAAGGAGGAGGAGTGCGGCAAGCTCGCCAAAGAGCGCGACTTGCTGGCCGAGCAGTTGGCGGAGCAGAGGGAGCTGCTGAAGGCGGCTCGGGACGAGGCGGGGAAGAAAGAGACCGCACTCCTGGCCGAGTTCGAGATGGAGCGCTCCTCCTGGACCGACAAGGAGGCGATGCTGACTTCCAGCTTCCACGAGATCAAGGACATTGTTGATGGTGAGTTTCTTTTCTTTCTTTCCTCGAGCTGCCGACTGCGAGTCAGGCCGTCTACTGATTTTCTTTTTGCTTTTTTCTGTTTTGGGGCAGACTTCTTCCCTGGCCACTCGCAAGCGGTCAATCGAGCCATCGAGGCTGATCGCGAGCTGCGGAGGGCGAATGGCGAGGAGATCGCCGCCAACGCCCCCCTGACCGTCGACGATCAGCTCCTGAGCATCGAGACCCGTCTGCGGCCGGCCCATCAGCTGTTGCACCGGCTTCAACGTGCCGGGGCCCAGGCGTTCTCTGCCCTGTGGCCAGGCACGCTAGCTCTGTGCACCGCCAGTCGAACTGCCGACTGGCTGGAGGTCACGGCCGGTCATCTTGAGGCTTGGAAGGGTTCCTCGGCCCGGGCTGGAGCGCGCCGGGCCTTGGAATTCGTCAAGGCTTGGTATCCAGGGCTGGACCTGGACTGGCTGGCCGCGTTGCGGTCAGAGGCCCAGGCAGAACTGGCGGCTGTGGAAGACGCCCTCATCGAGCGCGCGGCGGCGACTGCCGACTACACCGACACCAGCTTCTTCGTTCCCGAGCGGGCCGCGAACGATGACGAGGTGCCTCCGGAATGGTTCGGGATGAACCCCGACTATGACGAGGACTCGGCGGAGGTGATCGGCTCCAGCACCAAGGAGGAAGACGAGGCGGGGGACGAAGACGAGACGGAGGCGCCAGAAGACGGAGCGGACGACCAGCCTCAGCTCGATCGTGCCTCTAGCAACGAGCCGCGTCCAACCAGGCCGGCTGCCGCCGGAGACAATCAAGCCGAGACTGCCAAGCCGGCCGCTCCAGCGCCTGACACCGCCGTCTCCGCCGACCCTCCGAACCCGTCTGCTGCTCCTTAGGCTGCCGTCTTGTCCTTACTTTATCTGTTTTTCATAGTCTTTGAAGAACTTGTTAATTTGCACAATTCCACCCGCGGGGTGTATTTTGAACTCGGCCAGAGGCCTTTGCTTATGTAAATATCTATCTGCCTTCTATCTTTCCTTGCATATTGCTCTTTGTGGCTTTTTCTTGCCGCCTTTCCATAGTCGCTGCTTTGCCAGACGGACAGTCGCTCCGCGGACTGCCGCAAGTCAAATGCTTGGCTACTTTAGGGAAGGCAAGTACTTCCCCTTTTTAGAGTTTTTTAACAAGTGGGATAGAAGGCGGTGAGCCGATTATTCGAGAGTCGGCTCTGCAGAGGGAGGCTGGGAGCCGGCTTGGGCTATGCATACGCTTTGAGTCCTTAGCCGTTTTTTCGTGTGTGTGCTCGTTCTTGCTTATTCTCTACCTAACAACAGTCGCTCTGCGAGCTGCGGCTTTCGACAGGAGACGGCTTAAGCACAGCACACTACTTGTCCGACTGCAGGAAGCATTTCATAGCGCAAGATGGCCAGTCCTCGGGCCGACTAGTCGAACCCGGTGCCAAGCGGCATGACAAAAGAGTAGCACACTCGGAGGCATAATTCTTATCATACAGATAACAAAAAGGGGAGTCCCCGAGCTCGTCTAGGGGGCCCAAAGTCTCGGTACTTTAACACAAAGGATAGCATGGTACATACTGCATTAACTTTAAATCTTCGGAGAAGATTTGCGTTCCATGGCCTTTCTGACTTCTTGCCGGAGTCGTCCCTCTTGCGTGCTCGAGGCTTCTGAGCGTCGATTAGGTAGTAGGAGCCGTTGCCCAGCACTTTGCTGATGATGAAGGGGCCTTCCCAAGGCGCCGACAACTTGTGTTGGCCGGCTGTTTGCTGAATCAGCTGGAGCACAAGGTCGCCCTCTTGAAACAATCTCGGCCTGACCTTTCGGTTGTAGTATCGGCGCAGACTCTGCTGGTAGATGCCGGACCGGCTGAGTGCCAACAGCCGGCCCTCTTCCAGCAGGTCGACGCCGTCTTGACGTGCTTCTTTAGCTTCCTCTTTGGTGTACATGGTGACTCGTGGAGAGTCGAACTCTATGTCCGTCGGGATGACGGCTTCGACACCGTAGACAAGGAAGAAAGGCGTGAAGCCGGTTGCCTTGTTTGGAGTCATGCGCAGACTCCAGAGGACGGCTGGCAGCTCCTCAATCCAATAGCCGTCCAAACGCTCGAGTGGTTCGACCAGTCGAGGCTTGATGCCAGACAGGATAAGGCCGTTTGCTCGCTCCACCTGGCCGTTTCACTACTAGGGAAAAGGCTAGCAGCAGCGCGGGTTTTAGATATATCAGTAGCACGGGTACCCGCGCTACTAATAAGGCGCTACAGCTAAATCATAGCAGTAGCGCGTGCGCACCCGCGCTACTGCTACACAAGTGTAGCAGCAGCGCAGTTAGAGGAAGCTCGCTACCGCTAGTAGCGCTAGCGCTCTTTGGCTGGACGCGCTACTGCTATTGAGGCGCTGCTGCTAACTTTTATACACTCGCTACTGCTAATTTTAGTAGTTTTTTTGGCATATTTGTTTTGTATTTGAACCGGCTTTGTAGAAGAATCTTTAGCACATAGAAATGTCATCATTATACACATACAAATGCCTGCGAGACCACAAATGTAATCATAGCATGTACATACAAATAGTCTCATCATAATCATCATCCAACACAAAGTGATATCTTGTCATCATCTCGAAAATAGCAATACATGAGAGTCTCGAATACTTGCAACTACAACAACGTCATCCATCTAAACAAAGGTATACGCAAGAAGTGAGAGCGGAACTATGCAGTACATGAGGTGGCGGTTACGAGTCCTCTCTCGCGCTAGCGTGAACCTCAAGTAACTAGCTTCTCCTTCTTGTCTGCTTTTGAAGACTTTATGGCTGGCGCCCGTGTACCCATTCACTTGCGCCTAACACTCATGCCACTCGTTGTACACCCCCAGAACCTTCCCTTTGTACACGACATAGCATTTCCATCTCGCCATCAAGAAATAGGTACCTGTTAGAGATGCATGTTCATGAAGAGGATGTACAATCATATATATGCAACAAAATATACTAGAGCAACACCAAAAAAGAAAGGTTAGCAACTAAATGCAACATATACAGTACGCGAATTAATTAACTAGAGGTACGCAGGTCATTGTACGCAAACTAACAAAGTAGCGTTACGCAAGTTCAGCAGGGACCGTGGACATCACAAAGTTTCATCGCTACAAAAAGTATACAAGTTCAACCGACACATATCATCATCATCGGCATCATAAATCACTAGAAGTTCCATCCTTCCATATCATCGACGACGAACCCTAGCTTCTTGAACGGCGTGAGGTCTAGACGTTGCATGCCTATGCGAGTTCGGACGTCAGTTCGCGATATAGGGCCGTGGTGGAACATCCCCTTCTCATCGACGACTTCTTTCATGATGATTGTCGCAATGTCACTTTGGATGCGAAAGAAGTCATCTCTAAGTTTATAATTCGCTTCTCCATGAGATTCTAGCCACTTGTGGATATGATCATCATTTATGCTGTTAATGCGAAGCTTTTGGTGATCCGTGTTGAACTGAATCATGAGATGGACGATGAAGAATCCATCCTTCTTGCTTGGTTTTGGGACATGGATGCAGGAGAAGTTAGTTTTATGCGCGAAACCCATCTTCTTGTTCCTTTGTTTCTTGATATGCACGTGGCCACCTCTAAAGCTGAAGCCTTGGAGAGCATCATCTAGAATATTCATTATGTGGGTGTAGTCCTTTTTCTCGTAGTCTCTGGAAGGGTCAAAATACACGGCGTGTGATACTTGCGGGTAAAGAACGATAAGGACGGCGCGCCCGTTGCTGCGGGGAAAAGACACCTAAAATTATTCCCCATATGAGAGAGAAGGAATGATTGAAATGTACGAAAGGGTTGTCCGGAACTGACTTACTTTGGATGATAAGGCACAAGGACAATTTCCCGGTCCTTATTCTGTACCATGAACTTTTGGAGGTACTCCCTAGCAGTTTCACGCTCAAAGTCGCTGAGACTCAAGAAAGACTCGTGCATGTAGTACGGATCCGCCACACAGATTTGCGAGACTTCTTCACTCTTCATGACGGAGCTCATATGTAGCGCGAAAAGGCGGACGATAGTAAAATCAAGCCGCCTTGTTAGAAACATCTCAAAGATATGGTCAAACCGCAGGAAGAACACCTCCGCGGGCCGTGTGTCGACGTAGCACTTCCCCTCAGGCACACGAGCCGCGTATGTCGGATATCTTGGATCCTTTGAGGCTAGTAGGCTTTTCTCAGTCGACAGCACATGGTCGTGCAGTCTCCTGAGATCCCCTGATAGTGCCTCTAGCGGTTTCGGCGGTAGCATCGGCTCGCCCGTGAGATGGAACATGACCGCACCTTTCACGGGTACACACTCTTCAGAATGCATCGTCTGGCTGTTGTGTGCTCTGGCTTGTTTGGAGGCACTTACCTTCCTCGATCTCTTCCTCTCCTTTTTCTTGGGCACACCTTCCAGACCCTTCCTTAACCCCTGCCCAAGTGTTCCCGGGCTAAGTACTGTATGACCCTCGCGCCCGGCTAGTTGAGCCTGTGTTGAGGCGGCATCTTCAGGCGTGTCCTGTGAGGATTTCATGAAAAGAGACTTTTTGCAATCCATGGTACGACCCTGCCCGGGCATATCATCCATATCCTCATTAGCAAGCTGATAGCGCGATTCGTCATATGGTTGACTCATCATATCTATGTCACAGTCATACGCGTTTGTATTTAGGTAATCCATTGGGTCGACCTCTGTCTCATCATCCATTCTCTGTTATACAGGAGAAATTACATCAGCCAGTACTATTGCACCCCCTTCATCATGTCGTCCGCCGCTCTCACCAGTCACTACAAGAGCTGGTAATTGCGTAGGGGGGTGGTGGTCTCCGCACATGCTTGTTGATGTGTGGTAGTTATTGGTGTGCTCCCGGCCGGCTCCAGACGAATAAGATTCTTCGGCCATAGCAGCACCCAACCCTTGCAGCTTCCAATCCGCAGCGGGGTCTCGTCGTCCGCTCCCACATGCTGTACTGGAGGAGGCAAATCCTCGTGCCCTGATTTCACACTGGTCAAGCTAACCCTAAAGTGCCCAGCGGGGATCGGCTGGTTGTGGAACGTGCGTTGAGAGGGGTCCATTATCATCCCCTTTCCCACGTCCACCTTCTGGCCTTTGATCAAGTAGATTATGGTGCACGGGGTTTCTTTCGCCTGCAAACACATATGTCTGTGGCGTAAAACAACCGAAAGGCAACAAAAATGGAATATTATCTATATATATATATATTGGTGCGACATGTAATTACCATGACGGCGTCGAGCTCACCCAAAGACGAAGGCCCACCTAGCGCGCCTGAGACTGAGGATGGGCTGCTATGTGCGGGAGCGGCTGCGAGAGGAGGCCCGGTTGCTTGAGCAAGTGATGGTGCGATGGTGTTGTTGTTCATGGAGTTGCTCGCGACGAAACTGGGCATCGGGAAATCATGTACCGTCTTGTCTGGATTTTCCTTCGCCTAGTTGATGATAACTGGAACCAAGTTAGTAGCGAAATCATTTCTGCAGGTAGTTATAGCTGCATTGACTACCTGCTGTAGCAACTCATATTTGTCCTCGGCTACTTTTTTCGCATCCTCAGCTGCTTTTTTCTTGACGCAAGCTTCACCTTTGCGTCGATGTCCGCCTGACTAAACTTCTTTTTCTGCTTCTTGGCCTCCGGACCGTCATTGTAAAACACCTTCCACGTGGCGCCGTCTCCAGCGCCGTGCACACGACCATATTGCGGCCGCTGGTCCAACGGGAGTCCCTTAAGTTCGTTCAAGGCCCGGTTGAGAGGGGTGTCCCACTTGGGCCTCATCGGAGAAGTAGGGCTTTCGGCTGCAAGCCGGTGTTGCTTCTCCAGTAGTCTAATCAATTTCCTCGTGATCTTGTCCGTGTAAAAACCTTTTTTCTCCTTGTCCCACTTGTAGCGGGCCCTGATGAAGTCATGCTCCAAGGGGTTGGTGAACTTCACGAAGGGGTCTGGGAGACCTGCGGCTTCACGTTCCGCGTCCTCCTTATCCCATATGGGCCTTTTACCGAGGTAGCCACGGCTTCCGAGGCGATGCTTCCCCGTGTTCCGGAGCTGAAGGCTTTTGAATTTCGCAGCCTTAGTGCCGGTGTACTAAAGTAGGGGTACCTTAGTACCCCGAACATGTGCACGGGCAGTCGCAGCGCCCCACGGCATGGCTTGCCGGGCACCCGCCAAGACCCTCCGTCATTTCCTATTACTGCCATTCAAGAACAAAGTATCAACTAAGAAGACCAAGATTCCGACAAGAGAGGCTTGCCGGGGAGGACAAAGGCCCCGGCAAGAGGAGCTTGTCGAGAAGGCCAACCAAGGCGCTTCCAGAAGACTTGCCGCGACGCCCCGCGCGTCCCGGCAAGGCCCGACGACCGGCAAGCTTGCCGGTGCAACGAGAGAAGGGCCGGGGAAAGGCGCTTGCCGCGGCAAGGCTGCCACCCTGGACCCAAACTCCAGCGCGTCCAGCAACGTGTCACCCCAGGGCCATCCTAGGAGCACGTGGCGAGGCGCTGCACAGCCATGCGGAGTGAGGTGGCAAGCGGAGCTGACAAGGAGGCCATCGTGGCAACCGGTGGCTCACCTAACGGTCGTTTCATTGCACTATTGGGGCGACCGGACGGGCACTAAATGCCCTTGTCCCCTGCCGTCAGAGTTAGGTAGGGGACACTGTTGGACACTGTTGTACCAACCTGCGTTTTTACTCTTTTACCCCCTCTTCCTACGCTACCACCTGTGGGTGCCCCCTTCAGACTATAAAAGGGAGGCCCATGCGCACGTAGAAGGGGTTCGGCGGCTCGGAACATTCCCACACTAGGGTTCCGCTGTTCGTAGATCCAACACCACCATACGCTCGCGCTCTCGAGCAAGAACGAATACAAACACAAAGCAGCAGTAGGGGTTTTATCTCTCCGAAGAGCCCCGAAGCTGGGTAAAAATCGCCCGTCTCCCCCGCATGCCCGACCTCGATCCGTCTGCGCATGCCCTCCGCTCCCTTGCCAGACTAGAAAGGGGCCCCCTGCCCCATAGGTGCTCATGGCCACAGAGAGACGCCCCGACATCTTTGGCCCGCCGGGTAGGGGCAGCGTCGAGGTCGTGAGCATCTGATCCGGTCTCCGCGCGCACTACATCAACATCTTCATCAACATGCCACCGAAGAAGAAGGCTTCGGAGGTGGCCGCTCCGTCTACATCGATTCTACCACCACCGCCGGAGCAAACGGGCGGTGGAGTGGACGCCGGCGGAGGAGCGGGCGCCGACGGTGGGACTCACGTCGTCACCAGGTCCAAAAACAAGGCCCCGCAAGCGTCGGCGACCGTGCAGACACCACACCCTTCCCAGGAGGTGCAAGGTCAACAACGCCCCGGTGCTCCTAGCACCGTGCTCGCATTGGAAGAAGGCCAAGCTGGTGGGTCGCGGGACGTTCGAAACCAGCATGCATGCCAGCATGCTGGCGCAAGTGAGGTACGGTCACCCGGACGGGGTGTTGCTCCTCCCAATCCAGTTGGGAGTCCGAGCACATCCCGCTCCTCGCGCCGCTCCTCGCCACCACCACCTAAGACCGCAGAGGAAGAGCTGGCCCGAGCCCAGCTGCTTCTAGATTACCCTCCGGCGCCACACAAGATCGACGACTGGAGGATGACCATTTACATCCTCATCTGCTTCGCCAACGGCGACAAGCCCCGGCAACCGAGCGCGTCGAAGCCCCGGCAAGGCACCCAGGCGCGAGCCGACGCCGACAAGACCGCTGGGGGTGCCACCTCCGTGCACTCCCAGCCCCGAAGGCCAAGATCGCCGACTCGCCGATCCAACCCCGACACCGACTCCACCGCGTCGTCGGACCCGCGAACCCGCCGCGGTCAACGCCACGTTCTCCAAGAACGACGGCACGAAGACGCTCGCACTCGCATCGAGCGCAGAAGGGAAGCGCGACGTCAATCTGACCAGCGCGCTGGGCCCACTGTCGATATGCATACGCCAGGGGAACCAGGCGACTTGCCGTATGTGGCAGGTTGCCCTGCATTCACCCGTGAGCTGCGGCAAGTCCAGTGGCCCAGTACCAAGAACTTCAAGCCCGACGTGCCCGAGAAGTATGATGGCAGGATACATCCGTCGGAGTTCCTCAGCATCTACACCATCGCGGTGCAGGCTGCCGGAGGACGCGACGAGAAGATCCTCGCCAACTACTTCCCGCTGGTGCTCAAGCCCAATGTCAGATCTTGGCTCATACACTTGCCGGACGGCTCCATCTCTTCATGGGCGGACCTGTGTCACCAGTTTGTCGGCGCCTTCACAGGTGGCCATAAACCCCATGGCCAGGAGAGCGATCTGCATCTGCTCGTCCAGAAGGAGGGAGAGCCCCTGCGCAAGTACATACAGAGATTCAGCCAGGTGCAGCGCAACATCCCAGACGTCCACCCTGCCGTGGTTATCAGCGCGTTCCACCAGAACGTGCGTAACCGCAGGATGAGGGAGGAGATGGCGATGTGCAAAATCAGAGATGTCAGCGAGCTTTATGCTCTGGCCGACAAGTGTGCACGGGCTGAGGAGGGGAGGAAAATCCCCGGAGAGACTGCAGGAGCAGAAGTATCTGACAGTGAGGATGCCGCCCCGGCAAGGAAGAACCGGAGGCGGAACAATAGGAAGAGAAAGGCTAAGGATGTGCTAGCTGTCGAGCATTCCGGCAACGGAGGCGGCTCCGACAAGGCCAAAGCTGATGACTCCGGCGAGGCTGTGGTAGCCGCCGACAAGCAGGATGGCTCCCGCAAGCGGTATTGCAAGATCCACCGCACCAAGGGCCATGATCTCCAATCCTGCAAGACAGTCGAGCAGATGGCGGAGCTACAGAAAGCTGAGTACGAGCACCGCGACAAGGAGAGTGCCCAAGGAGGTGGCGGAGGATCCGGCAAGAAGCTTCCCTCCCGGGGAGGGCACCGCGGCAAGGCCAAGCCGCGGCAAGGAGACAGGCCTCCCCATGGCCGTGACAAGGACGAAGATGAAGATGAGGATGATGACATGGAGGAAGATGAGACTGATGACCAAGAGTTTCAGAAGGCAACGAAAGTGTTGTGCGTCGACGGCGGTGCCTCTCTGCACAACTCGCACCGCCAACTCAAGCAGTGGGTGCGGGAAGTGAACGGAGCGGAACCGTCCGTCGAGTCGCGCAAGCCTCTGAAGTGGTCCAGCACGCCCATCGTCTTTGATGTTGAGGATCACCCTGATCGCATCACTGCGGTCGGGTGCTTGACAATGTTGGTCTCACCAACAATCCGCAACCTCAAGGTCACGAAGATGTTGGTTGAGGGCGGGGCCGGCCTGAAACTGATTTCCTCCGCAGTGCTTAAGAAGCTCCAGATCCCCGACAGCGAGCTCGAAGAAACTGGTACCTTTCAAGGGATAAATCCGGGAAGGAGCAAGCCGAAGGGGAAGGTCACATTGCCAGTGACGTTTGGTAGCGAGCTGAACTTCAGGACAGAGAGGGTCACGTTTGATGTTGCTGATTTCCCATTGCCCTACAATGGGATACTAGGCCGTCCAGCGCTCGCCAAGTTCATGGCAGCCTCTCACTACGCCTACAATGTGCTCAAGGTGCCTGGTCCGATAAGTGTCATTTCTGTCCAAGGTGACAAGAAGGACGCACTTATCTGCACCGACAAGATCTACCGGGAAGCAGCAGCCGCAGTTGAGCGCAAGCCACTTGCCGATGAAGCTCCCCGGAGGAAGAAGAATGCCCAGCCCGGCAAAAGCAGCTCTGATGCTCACTCCGGCAAGCGCGCCTCTCCGGAGTACTGCGCTGCCGTCGAGGACGCACCATCGAGCTCCACCGGCAAGTGCAAAAAGGCAAAAGCAGTTTCACCAAAGACTAAGTCCGGCAGCAATAGCTCTGGTGCCTACTCCGGCAAGCACACCTCTCCGGAGTGCAGCGCTGCCGTCGAGGACGTGCCATCGAGCTCTACCGACAAGTAAAGCAAAGAAAGCGCTCAGCCCCGAACTTTTGAGTCACATTCCTTGAAGGACCGTACCTTGTATGAAAAACCTGCGCCCAAAGGGGGTCGAATCGTGGCTAAGTTGCGCCCTTAATCTGTTTCGAGTCCGCTCAACGATGAAAGCGCGCTGCAACTAGCCCGACGAGTTTTTCCTGCCGGAGGCAACACCGCCAGCGGGCTGCTGATGTTCTGCACTCAGCAAGTGTGTTTGCACCGGCGGGTTCCCTGAAAGCGTGAGGGTGAAAACGTGCAAGGGAGGGAATCAAGGGGGAAGTGCGGCCCCGCCGAAGCGCAAAAGACGGAAAAGCTAAGTTGCCCAAGTTTGAGTATAGAACACTATCAGTTTTAAAATTCCATGTTATATTCCTTGAACGTTCGTCCTTTGTATGGAAAACCTGTGCGCAGAGGGGCCGACTCGTGGCTAAGTTGCGCCTTTGATTTGTTTCGAGTCCGCTCAACAATGAAAGTGCGCTGCAACTAGCCCGACAAGGTTTCTTGCCGGAGACAGCACCGCCAGCGGGCTGCTGATGTCCCGCACTCAGCAAGCGTGTTAGCGCCGACAAGTTTCCTAAAAGCGTAGGGTAAAAACATACAAGGGATGTGATGGGGTAAAGGATGTAACGTTGCAAGCCTTGCCGTGGGGCGCCCTTTGTATGGGAAACTTGTGCGCGGAGGAGCCGACTCGTGGCTAAGTTACACCCTTGATTTGTTTTCGAGTCCGCTCAACAATACAAGTGCGCTGCAACTAACCCGACAAGGTTTCTTGCCAGAAACAGCACCGCCAGCGGGCTGCTGATGTTCCGCACTCAGCAAGTGTGCTTGCGCCGGCAAGTTCCCTCATAGCGTAGGGTGGAAACATACAAGGCACAGAATCAAGTAAAGGATATAACCCGGCAAGCATTCCGCTCTTTTCATTAAAAAAACATCCGATTCCAGTACAAGTCCATAGAGGATGAAAAACATGAAAGAGAGGATTACAAGTTTTAAATGCAGCTAGGGCCCGAAGGCTTACAAAAAAAAGATAAGATGCCCGTAATCCCTCTCCTGTTTCTCTCTTCAGGAGGTAGGTCAAGGAGGCCCCGGCAAGAGAAGCTTGCCGGGAAGGGCAAAAGGGGCGCCTAGGTGAGCTACGGGTGCCAGAAGACACCAAGAGAACATCCCGGGGGCCGGCCAGGGGCTTAGCGGAGACGGAGGCGCCGGAAGCAGAGCTCGAAGACGGGGCGGCAGGACGTCAGCACGCTGTCGAGGGCACCACGCCCTCGTACTCCGACTTGACGGCCTTGCCGCCACCCCTCTTCCTCTTCCGCAGCCTCCCTACGCCAGCCGCCCAAGGAGACGGCCCCGGGGAGTTTAGAAGGCCGGCCACCCGGATGATCGGGTCGCTGGTGGCGCGCGAGGCGACGGCCGACGCCTAGTCGGACCCACCGCCGTCCTCGTCGTCGCTGTCGGTCTCCTCCTCGTCACTCTCGCTCGAGGGGGAGTCTTCGCTATCGGAGGAGCTGTCCACGCAACATCTCGCCCGGGTACCGGAGTCCCAGAAGACCTTGACGGCGAGAAGGTCGCCCTCCATTAACTTAAAATGGAGGGTGAACCCCGCCGTCAAGATGTGGATGCGGGCGAACGTCTTCCACCCTCGATCGAAATACATCACGCCGAGGGCTGGGGATACGACGCTAACTCGCATGCCGCTGATCCCACAGCCCCTCATGCGCAATTCCAGCATCTCGGGCGGGTCCGGCTCCATCGCGCTCGCAAACGGAGCTGGAAGCCGGAGGCGACGATGAGGTGCCCGGCGCAGCTTGACGAAGAACTCCCAGGGATCGTCCCTGGTGTGGACCGCCTCGAGGAGAGGAGCTGCCGGCAGAGGCGGGGGTGGCGCACCGCCCCGGCCGCCTCTTCCCCGAGCGCTCCGACCACGTCCTCGCCTCGTCCACGACCTCGCCCCCTCCCTCTTCCCCTCGTGGCTGGCTCCGCCACCACCGGCGCGGGATAGGGAGAGGAGCGCTGCCTGGTGGTGACCCTCGCAGCCACCGATGAATGACCAGGATTCCCTTCCTCCATGGCGGGTGAGAGGAAGAGAAGAAGAAGTTGGAGAAAGGAGAAGAGGAGGAAGTGCGGGATTTTTGCGTTCCCCTTCCGCCCCTTTTTAAGGAGCGAGGTGGGGGCTCGGCCGCCCCGCTCAGCCAATCGGAGCACGGGGAGAGCAGAGGAACGGGGCCGACCCACCACCTCCGCCCGTGACGGCTCGGTTTCCCACCTTCACCGCCCACGACCCCACGCGCATGGGAGCCGCATGGCGGGGAGGCGAAGCCGGGGCGATAGGTGAAGTGGCCTCACCCTGCCCCGTGATCACAGGGGTGGACGCCTCGAAGATCGCGCGCCCTACCCACGCCTCCCACGACGCCGCAATCGACGCGTGCCGTTGCGGGAGGACGCGGTGGGAGCGGAGTCCGATTTTGTGTGGACCCAGGCCGCGCATGCCCGTGCACTGTTTTGGGCCTGGCCCAACAGTGCTCGGCACCGTGTATGGCCCAGGCCCGGGGGCTGCTGTCGGTGTACTAAAGTAGGGGTACCTTAGTACCCCGAACTTGTGCACGGGCAGTCGCAACGCCCCACGGCAAGGCTTGCCGGGCACCCGCCAAGACCCTCCGTCATTTCCTATTACTGCCATTCAAGAACAAAGTATCAACTGAGAAGACAAAGATCCCGACAAGAGAGGCTTGCCGGGGAGGACAAAGGCCCCGGCAAGAGGAGCTTGCCGGGAAGGCCAACCAAGGCGCTTCCAGAAGACTTGCCGCCACGCCCCACGCGTCCCGGCAAGGCCCGACGACCGGCAAGCTTGCCGGTGCAACGAGAGAAGGGCCGCGGCAAGGCGCTTGCCGCGGCAAGGCTGCCACCCTGCACCCAAACTCCAGCGCGTCCAGCAACGTGTCACCCCAGGGCCATCCCAGGAGCACGTGGCGAGGCGCTGCACAGCCATGCGGAGTGAGGTGGCAAGCGGAGCTGACAAGGAGGTCATCGTGGCAACCGGTTGCTCACCTAACGGTCGTTTCTTTGCACTGTTGGGGCGACCGGACGGGCATTAAATGCCCTTGTCCCCTGCCGTCAGAGTTAGGTAGGGGACACTGTTGGACACTGTTGTACCAACCTGCGTTTTTACTCTTTTACCCCCTCTTCCTACGCTGCCACCTGTGGGTGCCCCCTTCAGACTATAAAAGGGAGGCCCATGCGCACGTAGAAGGGGTTCGGCGGCTCGGAACTTTCCCACACTAGGGTTCCGCCATTCGTAGATCCAACACCACCATAAGCTCGCGCTCTTGAGCAAGAACGAATACAAACACAAAGCAGCAGTAGGGGTTTTATCTCTCCGGAGAGCCCCGAAGCTGGGTAAAAATCGCCCGTCTCCCCCGCGCGCCCGACCTCGATCCGCTCTGCGCACGCCCTCCGCTCCCTTGCCGGACTAGAAAGGGGCCCCCTGCCCCATAGGTGCTCGTGGCCACAGAGAGATGCCCCAACACTTAGCCTTGGCTGCCTCGGTAGCGCAAGTGTCCTTGAACTTTTCGAACTCCTCTTCCGTAAGTGTCGGATATTCCTCCAGAATCTTGGACAGGGGTTCATCAGCCTCAATAGCTCGTTTCACCCTCCCTTTCCAGGAGGCCAAATCATTTCTGAACATGCCCATGGCGTGATTGTTAATCTATTTCATCTTTGGATCATCCCACGGTTGTTCTATGTTATCATCCCGGTCGGGGAACTTGAATCTCTTGTGCAACTTCGTTAGGAGCAACTGCGTCAAATGTTCTTTACTCTTAAGTCATCGTCGTTGATGCTCGCGCATTCCCGTAGGATGCATCCTACTTGGTTCCCATAGCACTTGAGAGGTTCTTCCGGCTCTAACGGCTCAAACTTGCCAGGTGCCATCTTTGTGATCACAAGTCGTCCAATCCCTAGTTTGTTAGGTTTCCGTATCCTCTGGTTCTTATGCTTCCTCTTTTCGGTAGCAGCATCGGGGCCGGTACCTTCCTCGCCGGTACCTTCCCCGCCGGTACCTTCCCCACCAGTCTCGGTGCCGCCATCGGTGCCGGCGCTGTTGGTGTCGATGTCGGCGTCGGTACCATCATCGAGGCCGACCTGCAAACCTTGCTTAGCAGTCAAATAGTCGAGGTACTCTTGTTCACCCTCATAATCCATCTCGTCTGCCTCTTGGTCAGAAGGCCCAGTTTCTTCGTTGTTCGACATGTTTCCTATGATTAAGTGGCCTCATTTATTTCTAAAAGTATGAATAAATGAGAAATGACATAAAAAGAAATGTATTTGCCAGCACTCGATATGCCAACTATGTAGCACAAATCGTGCCTTTATTCACGGGAAATTTCGGCATGACCTTTGCTAAAAAATGGACATATCGAGCGCCTGAAATTCACCGAAACGGAAATGAATCAACATTCTGGCGTAACATGGGCCACTCGGATCATTTTCCAAACATGACATGTACAAAACATGACATATGCACATATCACATGTCCAGTTCAAATTTGCATATAAATTCAGCCAATTTTGAAACCTAGCTAAATTCATAACTAAATAGATAACCTAATTAATTAACATGAAGAACCCTCGCAGAGAGGGGGGGGGGTTTACAGAGAGTGCAGGGGCGAGGAGGCAGGCCCGACGACAGCCGACAGGGGAGAGGAGGGAGGCGAGGGCCGATGGGTCGGGGGCGAGCGCGCCGGGGTTGGGGCGAGCGCCGGCGCCGGAGTCGGGGGCGAGCGGCTGGGTCGGGGCGAGCGGCGTGGTCGGGGGCTAGCGCCGGCGCCGGGGTCGGGGTCGAGGGCCGGGACGGGGGAGAGCGCCGGGGCTAGCGCCGGCGCTGGCGGAGTCGGGGGCGAGCGCCGGGGCCGGGTCGGGCGCGGCGGTGCGACGGGAGAGAGAGAGTGGGGATTTGGGGGGAAATGGCGGGATGAAGCAGGGCGAGTCAGAATTTTGATTTAAGTGGACGTAGCAGTAGCGCGTTATGTCAAACCGCACTACTACTAAATTCAGTAGCTGCAGCGGTTTAGGTGAAACTCGCTACTCCTAAGATCTGTAGCTGCAGCGGTTTAGGAGGAACGCGCTACTACTAAGATCTATAGTTACAGCGGTTTAGGAGAAACGCGCTGCTACTACCATCGCTACTGCCAGTTTTCCTTTTTCTTTTCCTTTATTTTATCCCACTTTTATTTCCCGAGGGCAGTGAACGAAGGGAGGGCGATATATATTGCATCATTTGACGGTTAAATATGTATGCAAAATAGGAACATATATATTACACAACATTGGACCCATGCAAAATAATGGCTAAGTGTGTATACAAAATAGGAATATATATATATATTACACATCATTGAACCCATAACATACGTTTCCTAAGTGCTGACGTTTTTGTTTTTGAGTCAGCTTCTCTCCCTTCTTGTTCGTCGAAGAATAATTGAGCCCCTCATTGTGACTTTGCCTTTTCCATGGAGTATGATTTTTCTTAGGTAATGTAGTATTGATTCTTCTTTTGACGTATACTTCATCATCATCGTCATCTTCCCTCATTGGGTTGCCGTACTGATCATAGTCTTCCTCGTTGGCGACTCCATCCATTCCAATGATGTTCCTTTTGCCTCTCCTCACGACAACACGGTTGGGATTGCGCGGGTCAGTTATGAAGAAGCATTGTGTCACGTGCTTAGCCTGTACCCATGGCTTGTTTTTTGCGATAGCGTTCACGGTAGCGCTCTTGGCGTCAGGTATAGTCATGGTAGTGAACATCCGGCTTTCTCTTTCGACATTCTTAGCCCATCTGACACAGAACATCGTCGTGTTATGCAGTCCAGAGTAGTCAAGCTCTCAGATCTCCTCGACCCTTCCATAAAATCATTCAGTTGTGCCGTTGTCGCTGCCGGTCATGCATTCCATCGTCACCCCTGAGTTTTGATCATCACTGTCCATATCTTTTGCCTCCATGTAGAACGTGTATCCGTTGATATCATATGCCTGATAGGTTACGAGGATGGGCGAGGGGCCATGTGCTAAGGTGTATATGAGCAATCCGTCCTTAGATCCCTTCTCCGGGGGATTAGCAATAATATGCTCTTTGAACCAATGCAGGAAAGTGGAGTTGTGCTCTCTAGTAACTTCGGCGTCCGTCCTGCATACCCCCCGGTCACGATACTTCTTTGCGATAATTTCTTTGTGCAGTGCCACGAAAGGATCTACCTCGTCTAGGTGTTGTAGCACTACCAAGTTTGCTCTGTCAAAGTCGCTGCGTCGATCTGAGTATGCCATGTGCAGTTCCTTGCGACCGTTGCAGTGACCATCTCCTTCGAGCCTCCCATAGTGCTTGTTAACGGGCAAACCAACACTAACACCACGCGGCTGGTCTGCGTCATATAGAAAATTCTCATAGAAAGAGATGCACTCTTGTGCCAAATAGCCCTGGACGATGCTTCCATCCGGACGGGACATGTTACGAACGAATCCTTTGATGATCCCATTCATCCTCTCAAACGGCATCATGTTGTGTAGGAATGACGGCCCCAGGTCTATTATGCCATCCACAATATGGACACACAGATGCACCATCACGTCGAAGAACACGGGCGGGAAGTACATCTCAAGCTCATTCAGTATCACAACAATCTCTTCCTGTAGCCTTTGGAGCTGCTTCACACTGATCGACTTTCGAGAGATGACATCGAAAAAGTTACAGAGACCAATAAGCGTGTCACTGACGTGCTTGTCCATTATCCCTCTAAGGGCAACAGGTATTATCTGCGTCATCTTCACATGACAGTCATGAGACTTCATCCCGCTGAACCTTTTATTGTCCGTGTCTAGATATCTGCTTATCTTGCCACAGTAACCGGAACTAACTTTCACTCCGGTAAGGCACTTAAAGAATTGATTGATCTCAGCCTGACTTAAGGTGAAGCAAGAAGGGGGGCAATAATCCTCTTTCTTTATTTTCTTGCCCTTCTTCTCCCGTGCCTCTGTCTCCGTCTCTGTCTCGTCTGACATTTTACGGGGCGGCATGTGCAGATCTTCCCTGATTTTCAAATCTTGCAAGTCTTTTCTTGCCTTCGGCCCATCCTTGGTCTTATACGGCATGTTCATCAGTCTTGCGAGCAAGCTCTCAAGGACATTCTTACAGATATGCATTTGATCAAGGCAATGAGG
Organism: Triticum aestivum; assembly: GCF_018294505.1. Lineage (NCBI taxonomy): Eukaryota > Viridiplantae > Streptophyta > Magnoliopsida > Poales > Poaceae > Triticum > Triticum aestivum. The sequence continues at coordinate 245,617,107 of NC_057801.1, forward strand.
TGTATCGAGTTTGTGCCAGTACTCCAAGTCCCAGAACACAGACCTCGTCTTCCATACCTTCAGCAGCGGCTCCGGTGCCTTTCTCATCGTCTTTCCCGGCGCGGGGCACTCCTACCAGTTTTTCAACAGCTCATCGATTTCGGCACCGCTCCGCTTACGTGGAGGTCCTCGATGCTCAGCGTGACCATTGAATAGATCTCCACGGTTTCTCCACAGGTCGTCCTATTCAAGCCATCTTCGACGCCCCATGTACACGATTTTCCCAGACCCGCCATCTTTCCTTGACGTTAGCTGCTGAGACGTTGTATCATCCATGCACCGCGTGCATCCGCAATATCCATGGCACACCTGGCCTGCCACATATCCGTAACCGAGATAGTCCTGCACTGTCGTGATCAGCGCGGCTCTCATGTTGAAATACTCACCTTTGCTGGTGTCCCATGTCTTGGCCGGTGTTTTCCATAACGTGTCTAACTCCTCTTGAAGTAGCCCCAGATACAAATTAATATTATTTCCTGGTTGTTTTGGCCCTTGAATAAGCATGCTCATGTGAATGTACTTCGATTTCATGCACAACCAGGGGGGAGGTTGTACATCCATACAAACACGGGCCATGTACTATGGTTCGTGTTCTGGTTGCCAAACGAATTCATGCCATCGGTACACGCGCCGAGCACGATGTTCCTTGCATCACATTCAAAATACCGATAGAAGCTGTTCAACGCTCTCCACTGGCTTCCATCGTTCACGTGTCTCAGCTTCGGATCATCTCCATCGTCGGGCTTCTTCCTCTCCGCGTGCCAGCGCATTAGCTTTGCTTCCTTGGGATCTACAAAATATCTCTGGAGATGGGGAGTGATCGGTAAGTACCATACAACTTTCTGGGGACATTTCTTCCTGGCCTTCTTGTATCGAGAAGCATTGCACACCAGACAACTTGTTTTTTCCGCGTGCTCCTTCCGATAAATTATGCAATCGTTGATGCATGCATGGTATCTAATGTGTGGCAGATCAAGAGGGCACACGATCTTCTTGGCCTCATCAATACTAGTAGGACATAGATTACCCGCGGGAAGAACATCCTTTAGGTACTTGAGATGCTCATCGAGGCTAGTGTCGGTCCATTTGTTTTTAGCCTTCGTCTTCAGGAGTTGGAGCGTGAAACTCAACCGGGTCACCTCAAGATTGCAACCATCATACTATTGAGTGTTCGAGTCTACCACCAGTTGCTCTAGCTTAGTCTCCTCTCTAGAAGCAGCTCTCTCAGTACTCGTCTCCTTGCGAAGCAATGCTTGAACATGAGGGTCCCGCACAATTGAACTTAGTACCGACGAACTCTGCTGCGTGGAGTCCATGTCGTTCTCTCCGCCGCCATGTCCGGCCCCTTCTCCTCCGCCATGTCCAGCCCCTTCTCCGTCGCCATGTCCGGCCTCTTCCCCGCCGCCATTATCGATCATCTCTTCGTCTTGCCCCATGTCATCATTGCCTGCCCCGTCGGCATCCTCAACATCGTCATCCTCATCTTCAATTATCCACCGAGTATAGCCATCCATGAAACCAGTCATGAGCAGGTGCGCTTCGACACGACCATCTTCATGGGGGTCGAGCCAAACTATTCCTTTGCATTTTCGACATGGACATAAAACCTCTGTCCGGTTATTTTCTTTCATGTCCTGCACCGCCGACCGCAACCACCTGTCCACCATCGTTCCACTGACCATCGTCAACTCTGCACGGTAATAATGAAAAACTGATTATAAAAATGCATGCATGCATCAAAGTCATAAAAAAATTTGGCATGACCTTCCCTAAAAATAGGACATATATGGATCTAGAGTTTGCCCGAAATTCGCTGAAACGGAAATAAATCAACATTTCGGCAAAACATAGGCAACTCAAAAGCACAATTTGGCGGCGTCAACTCATGCCACACACACAATTTCCACAAACATATCACACACACATAAACACATTTCCATTTTGCAAAAGCATGAAATTTTCATCACCTCTATCTCGATCGAGATCGAGCACACGATGGAGATGATGTTGTAGGGAGATCAAAAGTGCACAAAGCTCTTCTTGACAAAGATAGATCTAGTTAGGGGGCAAATAGATCACTTAACTAAATCCTACATCTACCTAGCTTCCTAATTTGGGAGGAGACAACTTCAACTAGTGGAGGGGGAAGGAAAAAGAGAAAGGAGATGCATTAATGGAGTTGGTGTAGTTATGTGGGAGTAATGAAGAGAGAGAAAGGTGGATAGAAGAGAGAGAGTAATGGGGGAGAAGTATTGAGGAGAAGAAGAAGAGTGAGAGTGGGAGAATGTGGTGGAGGTAGGGGGAAGGGAAGAGAGGGGGAGGTAGGGGGAAGGGAAAAGAGGAGGGGGAGGGGAGGGACGGGTGGGGAAAGGTGTTGGGTTGGTGCGGGTTAGCAGTAGCGCGGGACGGCGCTACTGCTAACTGGGACAAAAAATTGTGGCAATTTGAAACTTACCAGCAGCGATCTCGAAGAAAGCGCGCTACTACTACATACTTAGCAGTAGCGCTGTTCTTGCGACTGCGCTACTGCTTCTTAGATTTAGGTGGCCACCGCCGGTCAATATTTGTAGCAGCGCGTTTCTGGCCGAGCACGCTACTGCTAAATCCTTATTAGAAGCGAGTTTACATAACACGCGCTACAACTAGTTAGCAGCAGCGCCCCATTTTGAACCGCGCTGCTGCTAAGATTCTGTGTTTAGGCTTTTCCCTAGTAGTGTTTGACTGCGGATGTGCAACGGATGCTAAGTCCAGTCGGATGCCTTGTGTCGCGCAGAAACAGGCCAGGGCGCCTTTGGCGAAATTTATGCCGTTGTCGGTGATGATGCTGTGCGGTATGCCGTACCACACCATGATGTCGGTGATGAAAGTCACTGCAGTCGGACCGTTCAATTTCTTGATGGGTTTTACTTCTATCCACTTGGTGAACTTGTCCACCGCGACAAGCAGGTGAGTTAGGCCGCCTCGGGCCGTCTTGAATGGTCCCACCATGTCCAGGCCCCAAACTGCAAAGGGCGAGGCAATGGGGATTGTCTTCAGCGCGGAAGCCGGCCGAAGTGGCTTGGACCGGAACTTCTGGCACCCCTTGCATTATTGGACTAACTCTTTAGCCTCTTCCAGGGCAGTCGGCCAGAAGAAACCGTGCCGAAAGGCTTTGGCGACGAGTGCTCTTGAAGCTGCATGGTGGCCGCACTCGCCCTGATGAATGTCTCTGAGAATTGCTTGGCCTTGTTCTGGCTCTACGCAGCGCTGGTAGACACCAGTGACACTGCGCCTGACCAGCTCTATGTTGACTATGGTGTATGCTGCCGCTCGGCGTTGCACTTGCCGAGCCAATATCTCATCAGTTGGCAGCTCTCTGTTCACTAGAAACTTGAGGATGGGCTGCGCCCAGGAGGGTGCTGCTATTTCTTCAACCACCACCATAGCGACTTGGACAAGGGCGGCTGGGTTGGGAGGCGGCGGGCTGGCGTCCGCGGCCGCTTGCTGGATTGACGAAGTCCCTGGGCCGACTGGTGCAGTCCCCGAGCCGACTGGCGCAGTCCCTGGTCCGACTGGCGCAGTCCCCGGGCTGAGTTCTGAAGTCCCCGAGCTGGCCTCAACTGTAATTTCCTTGGGGCCGCCTGCTAGGGCTCTTGAGTTGGATGCGACTTCTTCGAGAGGAGCCGGCACAAAGATGGAGTCTGATTCTGGTGAAGGCTTGATGGACGGCTTAAGGAGGCGCTGAAGAGTGACGCCGGACGGTATTGCTTGGCGGGTGGAGCCGATTCGTGCCAAGGCGTCTGCTTCATCGTTGTCGTTTCTTGGCACGTCAAGGAACTCGCACCCCTCGAAGTATCCACTGAGTTGTTGCACCAGGAAACGGTAGCTCGCCATGTTTGCATCCTTGGCGTCGCAGCCGCCAGACGACTGCTGGACCACCAAATCGGAGTCCGTGAATGAGCGCCTCGTATTTGGCAACGTTGTTGGAGGCGGCGAAGTGGATCTGCAGCACATACTTGAGCTTGTCGCCTTTGGGGGAGGTGAGGACGACGCCGGCTCCCAGGCCGGTACGCATCTTGGAGCCGTCGAAATGCATCCACCAATGGGTGGAGTCGGGCGCTGGCGGCAGGTACTGGGTCTCGGCCCAGTCGACGAGGAAGTCGGCCAGTGCTTGCGACTTGATGGTGGTGCGGGGCTGGTAGTAGATGGTGTAGGGAGCCAAATCTATGGCCAATTTTGCTACTCGGCCAGAAGCGTCTCTGCTCCCTATGATCTCGGCCAGCGGGGCCGTGCAAACCACAGTGATTGGATGCTCTTGAAAGTAAGGCTTCAGCTTCTTTGCGGCAAAATGCACACCGTAGCACATCTTCTGGTAGTGGGGGTAGTTCTGCTTGGAGGTCGACAGTACCTCGCTCAGGAAATATACCGGTCTCTGGACAGGAGCGCCTTGCCTTCCTCTTTTCGTTCGACTACAATGACTGTGCTGACTACTCGGTTGGTGGCGGCGATGTACAGGAGCATGGGCTCTTTAGGAGTCGGAGCCGCCAACACAGGGGGAGTAGTCAACATCTTCTTTAGCTGGAGAAATGCTTCATCCGCCTTGTGATTCCACTCGAAAAAGGTGGTCTTCTTCATCAATTGATACAATGGGAGAGCCTTCTCGCCCAGCCGACTAATGAATCGACTGATGGACGCCAAGCAGCCAGTGAACTTCTGCACATCTAACAGTCGGCTGGGTACTTCCATTCTCTCGACGTCCTTGATCTTCACGGGGTTGCACTCTATGCCGCGTTCAGAGACCAGGAAGCCAAGGAGTTGGCCGGCTGGTACTCCCAAAATGAACTTCTCAGGGTTGAGCTTGATCTGGAATCGGCGCAGGTTCTCAAAGGTTTCCTTGAGGTCTTCTAGCAGCGTGCCACGCTTCTCCGTCTTCACCACCACATCATCCACGTAGACATGGGCATTCCTGCTGAGTTGCTTGAGGAGGCACTTCTGCATGCAACGCTGAAAGGTGGTGCCGGCATTCCTCAAGCCGAACGTCATGGTCAGGTAGCAGAAGGCTCCGAACGGAGTGATGAAGGCGGTCTTCAGTCTGTCTGCCGGGTTCAGCTTGATCTGGTGATACCCTGAATATGCATCTAAGAAACTCAACAGCTCGCATCCGGCTATGGAGTCTATCACCTGATCGATTCTTGGCAGAGCAAACGGATCCTTTGGGCAGGCTTTGTCGAGGCTTGTGTAATCAATGCACATCCGCCACTGTTTTTTTTTCTTCAGTACCAAACCGGGTTCTCCAGCCACTCTGGAAGAAACACTTCCATGCTGAAGCCGGCTGAAAGAAGCCGGGCTATCTCTTCTCCAACAACTCTTCTCGTCTCTTCTGACAGGCGGCGCAAGGGCTGCCTGACGGGTTTCACATCCGGCTTTACATGTAGCTTGTGCTCGGCGAATTCCGTCGGTACACCTGGCATGTCTTTGGGGGACCATGCAAAGATGTCTCGATTCCCACGGAGGAAATCGACGAGCTCGCCTTCCTATTTACTGTCAAGGTTTGTACCCATGACAGCGTACCTCTCTGGGTGCTCCGAGTCCAAGGGTATCTTCTTGGTCTCTGGCTGCTTTCCGGCCATTGCCACAACCCGATCAAGGAGCCGCTTCTCAGCTGCAATCACTAGGGACACGGCCAGCCGGCTGCTCTCGGTCGCGCAGGCAGACGACTTCCTGTAGTCGCCGGCTACGGTCAGAATTCCCTTGGAACTCGGCATCTTCATCTTGAGGTAAGTGTAGTGAGGAACCGCCATGAACTTGGCCAATGCAGGTCGGCCAAGAAGTGCGTGGTATGGGCTTTCCAGCTCCACTACTTCAAACCAGACTGGCTCTCGGCGGAAATGATCTTTGTCTCCGAAGAGGACGTCTATCAGGATCTTGCCGATTGGTGAGCAGGAAAGGCCGGGTACAATACCATGGAACAGAGTTCGGCTGCTCTGCAGCTGTCTTTGCTTGATTCCTAGCTTCTCCATAGTATCTTTGTACAGGATGTTGATGCTACTGCCTCCGTCTATCAGCACTCTCGAAAAGCGGGCGGCCCGCCTATCAGTGGCCAAGGTGGCACCTAGGACCAGGGCATAGGAGCCCGGATTCGCATCACCTCTGGGTGATCCGCTCTGCTCCAACTGATAGGCCTCTCGGACCAATGCATGAACTCTGGAGTATCTGTCGCCACTGCATTTACTTCTTGCTGTTACTACCGTCTGCTGCGTTGATCATTAGCCACACCGGTGAACATCACATAAGCTCCATGCTCTTCGGGGTACTCGTCCTGTACTGCACCGACTGGCCGAGCGGCCGGCTACTGGGGCGGCGGTGGAGGCTGCGGCCCAGCAGGCGGCGGAGGAAGGAGGCCGTCTCCCTTGGCGATTCGGGTGAGCCAGTGGCACATTCGGGTGGTATGATTTGATGGCTTCACGCCACTGGGGAACTTGCAGGGACCATCCAGAGTCTGCTCATAGGAAAAGGCCGGCAACCAATTGGATTTGCCCCCTTTCTGCCGTTTGGCCGGAGGCTGCCCCTCCGGCTGTTGATCTTCGACTGTTACAACCTGCCGACTACTGGAAGTCGGCTGTTGGGCCTTGCGTTTGTTGTCGCTCTATTGTTGTCGCTGACTGGTGTCTCCAGCTGGAGTTCTGGGAGCCTGAGGGGCCACTTTGCCCGCCGCATTGACTTGAATCTATGTCTTCATGGATGAGTCGGCTGTGGCGTACTTGTCTGCTATGACCAGCAGTTCGTCGAGGGTTTTTGGCTCATCACAGAGGAGCCTGTGCTTGAGGAGGGTGCCTTCTCGGCACCCGGCAGTGAAGTACTCGATAGCCTGCACCTCGTGCACGCCCTCGCAGGAGTTCCAAAGCTCGCCCCAGCGCGTGAGGTAGTCGCGCGTTGACTCATCAGGGCCTCGCACGCACAAGGAAAGCTGGCGCGGCTTGGGAGGTCGCTTGTACGTGCTTGTGAAGTTGCGGATGAAGGCTTCGGTGAATTCGACCCAGCTGTTGATGCTGCGGGGCTTCAGACTGTTCAACCATGTCCGGGCCATGCCCTGGAGCATGAGCGGAACGTACTTTACGGCGACTCACTTGTTGCCGTTCGCTATGCTGACAACCGTCGAGTAATCAATTAGCCAGTCTTCTGGCTTCATGGAGCCGGTGTACTTGGGTGTGTCTCGGGGGAGCGTGAACCCTTCGGGGAAGGGCTCGTCTCGGATGCGGGGTCCAAAGCAAGGCGGACCCATCTCGTCTTCTTCTTCCAGCGCCAGGGATCGGTGGAGTCGGTCGATCCGATGGCGGGCGTCATTCTCTCCGACTCCCTCTTGGCGGCCAAGGTGTCCACCGAGAGTCGGATGCTCAACAGGCGGCGGGGAAACTCGCCGTTCTCTTCTTGGTGGGGGAGGCAGGTAGTCGTCCTGCCGCTCCACTGCTCTCGGACGGCCGTCTTGGTCGCGCTCAATGGTGATGTGAGTCCGACTGTGACTGATAGCCTGCTCTTTTTCTTTCCTTCCGCGGACTCCGCTAGTCGGCGTCCGAGATGTCGCGCCTTGATCTCGGCGGGGAGGCAAGTCGTCATTCGGTTGCTGCGGCACATCTGTGCGGCCGCCGGCCGCGTTCTGCGCAGCAACCGCGTCGAGGAGCTGCTGGACTCGCTCCGTCATCATGCGGCGCTCTTCGCCCTCGAAGTTCTTTAGCTCGTCAGTCGCCGCTTGGGCGGCGCGGATGTTCTCCGCAGGGGTGGCGTATACGGGGCGTTGGTCGCGCCGCGTTGCCGGACCGCGCCTAGGCGGCTTGGCCCAGTCGGAGCCGGCGAGCCGCCCACGGCGCGATCCATTTCGCGCTGGTAGGCTTCGGACAAGCGCCTCATGCTCGCCAGCCTCTTGGCGCCTTTGATGATCTGAAGGCGGCGTGTCTCCAGCGTCTCAGCGTCTGCGTCCTCTAGAATGGGCGCAGTTAGGTCTTGCAGGGCCGCGGCGAGCGAGTCCTGAGCTTCTTCACCAGAGCGCTCGTCGTGACTGATGACGAGCACCTCCGTGACGGCGCTTCCGCCACTCTCCTCGTGAGGAAGCGGCTCGTCGTAGACCACCACGTTGGTGGGGAAAGTGTCAAGCGACACGACGTCGGAGTCGACCAGCATCGGGTCGGTGGAGCCTATGGACTCCAAGTCCACGGCAGGCTTGCCGGTGACGTGGAGTTGGTCAAGGAGGCCCGCGAGGAGACTCTTGGGGCCACCCGTGCCTGCGTCAGATGCAGGCTCGTCGGAAAGTCGAACCTCGCCGACAAGTTCGGCGAGGCTGTTCGCTGCACAGGCGGCCTCAGCGCCACGCAGCGCGTCGATGCAGACTCTGTCTGGCGAGCCTGGCTGGCTGCGCTCGCCAGGGAGGAAGTGGGTTCCCGTCCAGAATAGATCTCCGGACGACGGTGCACCAGGCCCCACGGTGGGCGCCAAATGTCGGGGGTTGGGTGCGACATATGCCAAAGGATGGCTTATCATGGTGGGGGCGAGTAGAACGTCGCCGGTGCCTAGAAACGGGATGAGGCGAAGACATGCACGCCAGCGGATCTTACCCAGCTTCAGGGCTCTCCAAGGAGATAACACCCCTACTGCTGCTCTGCGGGGTCTCCGCATGATCACTAAGGCAAAGTGAATACAAGGGTGCTCCTAGAGCTGTTTCTGGAGGAAGGAGAAGGCAAGGCTAGCTCTCTCCCTCCGGTGTGTTCTGTCTAATGCTACTAGATGCCAACCCTTTGCATGTGTGCCCTGGGGGGTTTCTATAGGCCTACCCCCCAGGGGTACAATGGTAAAACCGGTTGGGCGTGGGTCCCAGCCGTCTGTCTCTTAGGCGCCGTCTTCTCCGCCGACTCCTGGGGCCCGCCGTCTGGTGGGTCCTGCCGACTGGCCTGGTACGAGGGCGTCAGCCCACGTCCGCAGCGGGCGGGTCTTGCCGGCTGCGGATTACTGTAGCCGTGCTTCTAATGATGCAGGCTTGGTCATGGAGTTATGGCAACAGCGCCGCCGCCGGTCGGGCAATCACTGTTGTCGTTCCCCTGTCATGTCTGGTTAATGGCTGGTGGGACCTGTGGGAGAGGTCGGCCAACTCCCAATGGGCCGACTCCCAATGGGTCCGACTCTCGGCGCTCTTGCCGTCTTCAATAATCTCACTGACTGGTAGGCCCTGTCGTCTCCGGGCCCTACAGATAGGAGGTCATGGGTGCAGGGCCCCGCCCCAAGGGCTGATGTCAGAGCTGGCATGGCAACAGTGCCGCGCCGGGCGGAGATCTCCACGAGTACGGCGCACTGCGGCCATGCTCGTCTTTAATTACCAGGTGGTTGGGAGTCGCGGGCCGACTCCCCATAGTCGGCTTCTTCGGAGTCGCCTCTGGGACTCGGCCTGGACGCGAGTCGCCTCGGGGACTCGGCTTATCTTGGAGTCGCCTTTTGGGACACGGCTTATCTTGGAGTCGTCTTCTGGGACATGGCTTATCTTGGAGTCGCCTTCTGGGACTCGGCTTAACTTGGAGTCGCCGCAGGTACTTGAGGGGCACAGTCTGCCCCGATGTCTTGAAAGGTTCTGGGACTCGGGTTAGCCTACCCGTGGCCCATTACTCCAACAATGTACGTACACGTTCGTGACCAGAATGACAACGCTACATACGCTTCGACCAGGTGGGTCCCGACTATCAGGCACTTCCTTGCCTGTGAAGATGTAGCTGGTGGGTCCCAGCAGTTAGGGGGGCGAATCGTTTTTTTGCCCAGACGCACTTCCTTGCGTGCGAAGATGTAGCTGGTGGGTCCCTGCAGGGGGGCGAATCGTTTGTTTGTTTTTGCCCGAACGCACGTCCTTGGGTGCGAAGATGTAGCTGGTGGGTCCCAGCAGTCAGGGGGAAATGTTTTTTTCGCGAAATACGGTGGAACGTCCGATGGGTCCCCGCTGTCAGGTGGAGGAATAATTATTTTGCGCGTAATAAAGAGGCACTTCCTTGCGGCCGCCGGGGACCCAGCTGTCAGCCTCTCCACGCACAGTACTCTTTCGATGGAAGTCGGTCGTTGACCACATTGACCACGCCGCACCAAGAGAACCACGGCGGTGGACGACGGCGAGGCCTAGGAAGGGGACGACACGGAGGCAGGGAAGACTCGGCAGTTGTTTCCCACACGGAGGGGAGTACGACTGTATGAGGGTTTACTGGTTCGTCTGCCGTCGCCGGAGAATAACTGCAGGTGTGGGTGAGTAGAGGGATGGCTAGGCCAGCGCTGGGAGTATGATGGGGCGGTGAGGCCTACGCGGCAGCACAGCCGGTCGCGGGGAGGAGGGAGCAGGCAGTCCCGTCGGTGCTTGTTTGAGCGGCTGGAGCAGGAAGAGTAGAGATTGAAGAAGCACGACTGTCGTTCGATGGACATCAAATCATCATTGCTTGTGCGTCAACCTTTTTTTAGGAAAGCCTTAAATCCATGGAAAACAGCGTATAGCCCATCTGCCATTATTTCTAATAATTTACAGCCCATTTGCTAATTCTTAAGGTTTTTTTTGGAGCCCATATTCTTTTTGTTAGCATTGCCGCCCATATTGTGGCCACGATTAAAAGATTATACGAAATTTCGCATATTTCGGTGCTGTCCGAACTATTTTTAATCCCGAAATTTCAACTCACATTCAAACTGATTTTAAAAATAAATGTATATCAATATAAAATCCAACAAATTCTCCACGCATAAAAATTAATGTAATTTAAAATCTTGAAATGAAAAAAAAGTATTTGAAACTAATTGCCGGTTTCATGTGTTTTAAAAATGTACATCCCATTTCTCATTACTGATGGGCCATTTTCTCGGCCAGCCGAATGAAAGCTCTCCTCGTCTTGAAAGATTTGCAGCCCAACAGGCCTCACAAAGCGACTTACTTGGCAAATCACAAAAAAAACTAGGCTGTGGCCATGGACCCAGCTGTCAGCCTCTCCACGTACAGTACTCTTCCGTTGGAAGTTGTTCCTTGACCACGTTGACCACGCCGCGCGGAGAGCACCACGGCGGTGGACGACGCCGAGGCCTAGGAAGGGGATGACGTGGAGCCGGGGAAGACGCGGTAGTGGAAGCCTGCGCGGGGAGGAGTACGAGGGTTCACTGGTTCGGCTGCGGTGTGAGGCTGCCGTCGCCGCAGGGCCTGGGCAGCGGTGGGAATAGTAGGGGGCGGTGAGGCCTCCGCGGCAGCACAGCCGGCCACGGGAGGTAGGAGCATGCGGCACAACCGGTGCTGCTTTGGGCGGCTAGAGCAAGAAGACCAGAGGTTGAAGAAGCACTACGGCCGTTGGATGGACATCGTACGATCACTGGAGCTAGAATCGTTCATAATGACTAAGTTGAGAAAGCCCTTTGTCCCCGTCAGCTTAGTAGGCCCACAAGACAGCCTCCCACCAAGGTGGGTCCCATCTAGCCGAGGGAGTATTCATTTTTTTGTGTGTAATAAGGAGGCACTTCCGGTGGGTCCGAGCTGACAGCGGGGGGAACGTTTTTTCGCGAAATACAGTGGCCCGTCTGGTGGGTCCCAGCAGTCAGGGGGAAATGATTTTTTTTCGCAAAATACTGGTGGCCCGTCCGGTGGGTCCCCGCTGTTAGGTGGAGGAATAATTATTTTCCGTGTAATAAGGAGGCACTTCCTTGCGGCTGTCGTGGACCCAGCTGTCAGCCTCTCCATGTACTGTACTCTTCTGATGGAAGTCGGTCGCTGACCACATTGACGACGCCGCACCGAGAGCACCACGGCGGTGGACGACAGCGAGGCCTAGGAAGGGGACGATGCGGAGCCGGGCCACGGGAGGCAGGAGCAGGCGGTAGCACAGCCGGCCACAGGAGGCAGGAGCAGGCGGCACGACCGGCGCTGTTTGGGCAGCTGGAGCAAGAAGACCCGAGGTTGAAGAAGCACTATGGCCGTTGGATGGACATCATGCGGTCACTGGAGTATTGACTAAGTTGACAAAGCCCTCCGTCCCTGTCAACTTAGTAGGCCCACAAGTCAGCCCAGCAATATGGTGGGTCCCAGCTAGCAGGGGGTATTCATTTTTTGGGCGTAATAAGGAGGCACTTCCTTGCGTGCGAAGATATAGCTGGTGGGTCTGACCTATCAGCGGTTGGAACATTTTTTTCGCGAAATATAGAGGCCCTTCCTGTGGGTCCTAGCTGTCAGGTGGAGGAATCATTATTTTGCGCGTAATAAGGAGGCATTTCCTTGCGTGCGGCCGTGGACCTAGCTGTCAGCCTCTCCATGTACAGTCCACTTCCGATGGATGTCGTTCATTGACCACGTTGACCAGGCCGCGCCGAGAGCACCAGGGCGGTGGACAACGGCGAGGCCTAGGAAGGGAATGAAACGAAGCCAGGGAATACTTGGCAGTTGTTTCCCACGTGGAGGAGTACGAGGGTTTACTGGTTCGTCTGCCGTCGCCTGAGAATAACAGCATGTGTGGGTGAGTAGAGGGATGGCTAGGCCAGCGATGGGAGTACGGTGGGGCTGTGAGGCCTGCGCGGCAGCACAGCCGGCCGCGGGAGGAGGGAGCAGGCAGTCCCGCTGGTGCTTGTTTGAGTGGCTGGAGCATGAAGAGCAGAGATTGAAGAAGCACGACAGCCCTTGGATGGACATCCAACAGTCACTGCTCTCACGTGTCGAGTAAGTTGACAGGGCGTTGCGTGTGCGCCAACCTTTTTTTTATGAAAGCATACGCGTCAACCTATAGTAGGCGCACAAGTCAGCCTCAAATCTGTGGAAAACAACATACAACCCATCTGCCATTATTTCTAATAAGGTACAACCCATTTGCTAATTCTTAAGATTTTTTTGGAGCCCATCTTCTTTTTGTTAGCATTACAACCCATATTGTGGACACAGTTAAAAAGTATACGAAATTTTGCATATTTCGGTGTGGTCAACTATTTTTAATCCAGAAATATTGATTCACATTCAAACTATTTTGAAAAATAATTTATATAAATATAAAATCCAAATAATTGTCCACGCATAAAAATCAATGGAATTTAAGATCTTGTAATGAAAAAAATTGAAACCAATTCCCGGTTTGATGTGTTTTAAAAAATGTACAGGCCATTTCTGGGCAAACCGAATGAAACTCTCATCGTCTTGATAGATTTGCAGCCCAGCAGGGGCGATAAAAGCAAGTAGGCCTTGTTTGGGTATTTCTTAAAAAAAATAGAACTCGGCTAGCCATTTTCAGCAAGAAAAAAACACAACTGGGCTCCTGAATTGGTAAACATAAATAAAACCCTGGCTAGAGGGGACACAGCCCCCGCATAGCCCCGTTGTTACCCTGATCCGTCGCTAAAACTAGTATAAATAACAACTGCTTGTTCCTCAAAAAAAAACTGCGTGACTTGCTGGGTCCCTGGTGTCAGCCACTCGTAGTGTAATTCTCTCGTTTATTGACTACGTTGACAATGGCATGAGCCCAGATGTCCAACCATTAGGAGGAACCATATTTTTGGGCTTGTATTATAGAGGCACTTGCTTGCGTACTGCCATGACGCTGGTGGGTCCCTACTGTCATCCTCTCCACATACAGTCATCTCCTTGTTCCTCTTGGTTGTTCGCGACGTTGACGACGCAAGAGGGCGGCGCACCGTGCAAGGCGAGCGAACCAAGGCCGCAAGGCTGAGGACGACGGCGAGGCCTCGGACGGAATGAACAGGAGCCGTTGAAGATGCGCTGGTCTAGTCGCAGGCGGAGGGGAGTATGAGGGTTGACTGGTTCGGGCACGGGTGCGTGTCGGGGCTGACGTCGTCGGAGAATAACAGGACATGTGGGGGAATAGAGGGAGGGTCTGGCCAACGTTGGAGGGTATGTACGGTAGGGCCGCGGAGGCGCAGCCAGCCATGGGAGGCGCGAGCAGGCGGAGCCGACGGGGTGATTTGGTTTGGGCGGCTAGAGGAAGAAGAAGACAAGAGATAGAAGATACATGACAGATGTTGGATGTCAATCCAACGGCTGGTAGGCAGAATCGTTTGTTGACTGGCCAGTAAGTCGACACCACCTTGGATAGGCTATTTCCTCGCGGGTCCTGAGGGAGTCCTGGACTAGGGGGTGTCCGGTCAGCTGGACTATCATCGTCCGCCGGACTCCAAGACTACGAAGATACAAGATTGAAGACTCCGTCCCATGTCCGGGTGGGACTTTCCTTGGCGTGGAAGGCAAGCTTGGCAATATGGATATGTAGATCTCCTGCCATTGTAACCGACTCTCTGTAACCCTAGCCCTCTCCGGTGTCTATATAAACCAGAGGGCTTTAGTCCGTAGGACGTAACCTCCATTACAACAATCATACCATAGGCTAGCTTCTAGGGTTTAGCGTCCTTGATCTCGTGGTAGATCCACTCTTGTAATATACATCATCAATATTAATCAAGCAGGACGTAGGGTTTTAACTCCATCAAGAGGGCCCGAACCTGGGTAAAACATCGTGTCCCTTGTCTCCTGTTACCATCCGCCTAGACGCACAGTTCGGGACCCCCTACCCGAGATCCGCCGGTTTTTACACCGACATTGGTGCTTTCATTGAGAGTTCCTCAGTGTTGTCACCGATAGGCTCAATGGCTTCTTCAATCAGCAATGCCGTCCAGGGTGAGACTTTTCTCCCCGGACAGATCTTCGTATTCGGCGGCTTCGCACTGCGGGCCAACTCACTTGGCCATCTGGGGCAGATCGAAAGCTACGCCCCTAGCCATCAGGTCAGGTTCGGAAACCTAAACTTCACGACCGACATCCGCGGGGACTTGATCTTCAACGGACTCGAGCCACAGCCGAGCGTGCCGCGCGGTCACGATGGGCATGATTTAGCTCTGTCGCCGGACAGTGCCTTCATGGCCGCACACGAATCCGCTCCGGCCTTCAGTCCGGAGCTGATTGCCCAGATCGAGGACCGGTGGTGGGCGGACATCTTTCAGCACTCGCCTTTTGGCGACATCCTAAATTCGCTAAAGCACCTCTCGCTATCCGGAGAGACCTGGCCGGACTATGGCCAGGATGGTTGGAATGCGGACAACGAAGAAATTCAGAGCCCACCCACCACCCACTTTGTAGCCACTGTCGACGATCTAACCGACATGCTAAACTACGACTCCGAAGACATCGACGGTATGGACGACGATGCCGGAGACGAACAGGAACTAGCGCCTACAGGGCACTGGAAGACCACCTCGTCATATGACATATACATGGTGGACACCCCAAAAGATGGGGACGGCAAAGAAGCAGCGAAGGCAGATTCCTTAAAGCAACAGCCCAAGCGCCGGCGTCAGCGGCGCCGCTCTAAATCCCGCCACAGCAAGAATGGAGATTCCGGCACAGGAGATAATAACACTCCAGACAGTGCCGAAGACAATCCCCTCCAGCAAGATTCAGCGCAGGAGGATGCACAAGCAAGCCCTCGCGAGAGAGTGGCAGACGAAGAGGTCGAGGATGATAATTACATGCCTCCCTCCGGAGACGAAGCAAGCCTCGGCGACGACGAATTCATCATGCCAGAGGATCCCGTCGAACAAGAGCGTTTCAAACGCAGGCTAATGGCCACGGCAAATAGCCTAAAGAAAAAGCAGCAGTAGCTTCAAGCTGATCAAGACCTGCTGGCCAATTGATGGACCGAGGTCCTCGCGGCCGAAGAGTATGAACTCAAACGCCCCTCCAAGAGCTACCCAAAATGCAAGTTGCTCCCCTGATTAGAGGAGGAAGCATACATACCTTCATCACCAGCGCACAATACGGCCGACCGACCACCCCGTGGTCGCGACAGAGAGGCATCTAGGCCCTCCACAAAGACCGTACCCCGGCATCGCTCCAAGAGTACGAAGCCAAGAGGGAACGCGCCGGACTTGCGAGATATATTGGAGGACAAAGCAAGGCAATCCAGATCCATCTACGGATCACGTGGGCACCCCACCACCCACGACGAATACCGTCGCGCCGGATACAACAACTCCGGCCGGGCCGAACACAGCAGACAATGCTCACTCGAGCTACGTCGTGATATTGCTCAATACAGAGGCGCCGCACACCCGTTATGCTTCACTGATGAAGTAATGGATCATCAAATCCCTGAAGGGTTTAAACCCGTAAACATTGAATCCTATGATGGCACAACAGACCCCGCGGTTTGGATTGAAGATTATCTCTTTCACATCCATATGGCCCGCGGCGACGATCTCCATGCCATCAAATACCTCCCACTCAAGCTTAAAGGACCAGCTCGGCATTGGCTTAACAGCTTGCCCGCAGAGTCAATTGGGTGTTGGGAAGACCTGGAAGCCGCATTCCTCGACAACTTCCAGGGCACATATGTGCGACCACCAGACGCCAATGACCTAAGCCACATAATTCAGCAGCCAGACGAATCGGATAGACAGTTCTGGACACGGTTCTTGACAAGGAAAACCAAATCGTCGAATGTCTGCATGCAGAGGCCCTCGCAGCCTTCAAACATAACATCCGCAACGAGTGGCTAGCCAGGCACCTAGGACAGGAAAAGCCGAAATCCATGGCAGCCCTCACATCATTAATGACCCGCTTTTGTGCAGGAGAGGATAGCTGGCTATCTCGCAGCAACAACCTCAGTAAAAATTCTGGCAGTCCGGATACTAAGGACCACAATGGCAGGTCGAGTCGAAGCAAAAATAAACGCCGTATTAATGGCGACGACAAGGAGGATACGGCGGTCAACGCCGGATTCCGAGGCTCCAAACCCGGTCAGCGGAAGAAGCCATTCAAAAGAACCACTCCGGGTCCGTCCAATTTGGACCGAATCCTCGACCGCTTATGCCAGATACATGGCACCCCCGAAAAGCCAGCTAACCACACCAACAGAAACTGTTGGGTATTCAAGCAGGCAGGCAAGTTAATTGCCGAGAACAATGACAAGGGGTTGCATAGCGATGACGAGGAAGAAACCCAGCCGCCGAACAGTAGAGGACAGAAGGGTTTCCCCCCACAAGTGCAGACGGTGAACATGATATACGCAACCCATATACCCAAGAGGGAGCGGAAGCGTGCACTGAGGGACGTATATGCGATGGAGCCAGTCGCCCCTAAGTTCAATCCATGGTCCTCTTGCCCGATCACTTTCGATTGAAGAGACCATCCGACCAGTATCCACCATGGCAGATTTGCCGCATTGGTTTTAGACCCAATCGTCGATGGATTTCACCTCACGAGAGTCCTGATGGACGGCGGCAGTAGCCTGAACCTGCTTTATCAGGATACAGTGCGCAAGATGGGCATAGACCCCTCAAGGATTAAACCTACAAAGATGACCTTTAAAGGCGTCATACCAGGTGTTGAAGCCAATTGTACAGGCTCAGTCACACTGGAAGTGGTCTTCGGATCCTCGGACAATTTCTGGAGCGAGGAGTTAATCTTCGACATAGTCCCGTTCCGTAGCGGCTATCACACTCAGCTCGGACGAACCGCGTTTGCAAAGTTCAACGTGGTGCCCCATTATGCATACCTCAAGCTCAAGATGCCAGGCCCTCGTGGAGTCATCACGGTCAACGGAAATACAGAACGCTCCCTCCGAACGGAGGAACATACAGCGGCTCTCGCGGCAGAAGTACAGAGCAGCCTTTTAAGGCAATTTTCGAGTCCGGCCGTTAAACGGCCGGATACGGCCAAACGCGCTCGGAGCAACATCAACCAAGACCACCTGGCACGATCCGAGCACACGTAGCAATGCGGCCCTGACCCCAGCCCTCGCATGATTGCAAAACCAACCCTCCGCGTACATCATTACGCTCTGGAGATACCATGGGCCTGGGGGGAGGGGCACGACTAGAATAGCCCCAGAGTGCGGCTCGACCACACCAGGGGCTCACAAGTGTGTCGCCTTTTTTTATTATTATTTTCCTTTTTTGTACACAGGACTCCGTTCACCAGAGGTTCTGTCCGGCGTCAAACCCGCCGAACTCACGATGCAACAGTCAGGGAGGGAAGAAGGCTGCGACGAACACTCAGGTGGTCTCCATTACAAGCATTACATTCGATTATATACACCAGTCTGTAGCCCACCCCTGGAGGGGGACATGTTTATTTAGTCCAATCCCTTGCTTACCGCACTATTTGTATCCTTCCGCACTCATAGCAGAACTCCTTGAATAAATAATGCAACATCTTTTGCCTGTTATTGCATTACTTTACACATATGTTCATTAATGACATCTTGCACCCGTATATTTTGGTACGGCCAAATACACCAGTGGCTTACGTTCCCCGCATGATGTGATAGGTCCGAACACTTTCACAAGTGCGGCAGCCTGAACTTATAGCATTATATGAATCGGCTCTGAATCATGTCTTGGGTCAATAGTTGGGTTTGCCCGGCTCCCACGTTTTGGTGCCTTACGTTCCGTTCTGTCGGCTAAGGTGGCACTGGGAGAACCACTGCGATTGCACCCCGGTTGAGCTGGGCGAGCGCCTCAGTGGAGAAAGCTAAAACTGACTGGCATGATAAGGCGAGAGACCGGTCGCTGTTCGAGAGGTCTTTTCGGGTCCTTAAAGACTTATGCCGCTTCGAGCGAAGTACCGGATAATGTCCAACGAAGGCGTGGATAGCCCCGAATTCGGTCTTCCGAATACTCGGGGCTTCGCCGAAATTTAAAATTATAGAATTCTATGGCTAAGTGAGAGTGTTCAAGCATTATAAGTCCGGTTGCCTTGTTCGTTGTGTTGAGTGCCTCCCTCGATGGACCCAAAAATGGGAACAAGAGTGCTCAAGTTTATCCCGAACACCCCAACACTCGCGGCTTGGGGGTTGAAGCCAACGACTTGCCATCTCTCAGACCTTATAAACGGCCGCACAGAAGGTAATATTTTAAATTAAACAAGTGTTGCTTAGCGCATATGAAGAAAGTTTTCAGCGCACCGGATAATACATAGCGAGTTTACTCAAAAATTACATCTCCGGGGCACTCATCCGCAATATTGCGGGCACCCTTCAGGATAGTCTTATAGTACATTTCGGGCGTATGATACTCCTTGCCCGCTGACGGCGGGTCAGTAAGAAGCTTCTCCGCATCCAGCCTGCCCCAGTGCACCTTTGTGCGGGCAAGGGCCCGACGAGCACCTTCAATATAGGCGGAGCACTTGATGACCTCCACCCAGGGGCACGCATCCACCAGCCACCGCACGAGGCCGAAATAGCTCCCAGGCATGGCCTGTCCAGGCCACAGCCGGACTATGAGGCCCTTCATGGCCTCCTCAGCTGCCTTGTGGAGCTCGACCAGCTGTTTCAGCTGGTCGCTAGGGGGCACCGGATGGCCGGCCTCAGCATACTGAGACCAGAAGACCTTCTCCGTCGAGCTCCCCTCCTGGCCACGGTAGAATGCGGCGGCATCGGATACACTGCGCGGCAGATCTGCAAACGCCCCTGGAGAGCTCCGAATGCGGGTAAGTGTGAGGTAGTTTACATTAACATGCTTGCTTTGCATGAAAATGCCTTACCCGCCGCTATCTTCTTCACATCTTCAACCTCCTGAAGGGCCTTATGGGCCTCGGCCGTGGCGGACTTGGCACTTTCAAGAGCCGAGGCGAGCTCGGACTCTCGAGTCTTTGAGTCGCGCTCCAAACTCTCATGCTTCTCCATGAGAGCCTGAACCTCTTGCCGCACTTCCGCCACCCGCGCCTCCTGCTTTTCTCGCTCTGCCTGTTCCGCGGCCGCATTACATTCGGCCACGGACACAGCCTCCTTCAGGGTCGCCACCTCGTTAGTGGCCCCTGCAGTACCCACGTTATCCTCGTCATTTTTATTGCAACCTAAATCCTTTTCGGTAAGGTAAATCTTTAAAGTGGTGTTACTCACCTTCTTTGTCCTCGAGCTGCTTCTTGGCATGGCCGAGCTCTTGCTCGGACCGCTCGAGATCCTGCTTCAATGCACCGACCTCCGCAGTCAGTGCGGTAGAGGTCAGCAGCGCAGCCTGCAAACCCATATTGACATATTTTTTAAGCAACCCTGCGTATATCTTTTTAGATCCTCAGTCCGGCTTTTCTTTCCAAACGCCAAACTGAGCATCAGGGGCTACTGTCTATGCGGTATTACATTACATAATTTTAACTCCTTACCTCAAAGCCTGTTAGAAGGCTGTTGCAGGCTTCGGTCAGCCCGCTCTTGGCGAGCTTAACCTTCTGAATCACCGCACTCATGATAATGCGGTGTTCTTCCTCGATGGAAGCGCCTTTGAGCGCCTCCAACAAGTTGTTCGGCGCCTCCGGTTGGATGGGGGCCGCCGGTGTCACGGTCTTGCCCTTCTTGCGAAGGGGCCGCCCGCCGGACTCTGGAACGACTGCAGGTTCCAGCGTAGAGTCCGGCGCAAAGTCCGGGAGGCTGCCTTGCGGCGCCTCCGGAGCCTCCTCCTGATGGGTCCCTTTTAGGGATCCCACCTCGACGTCCTCATCGGCGCGAGGGGTGGAGGCAATCGGGATGGAATCCACATCCGACGGAGCCAACGACCCGCTCGATGAAGCGGGGAGGTCGTGATCGGCCGGACTACAGGTAGTATGCGGCATTAGAAGGACACTGTGTGACACGAAAGGAATTGCAGATTATTCAGGGATCCGGACACTTACAATCTCGCCGGAGGCCTGGCCCTTGAGGGCCACTCTTCTTCGCCAACGTTGGTGTTGGCGGAGCTGTCCGGGGGAATAGTTCTTCCCCTCTTGGACCCTTAGGCCTCCCCTGTTGGGGAGGCCTTCCTCTTTCTCTCTCCCCCCTCTGGGAGAGAGTTTTCTTCCTCCTCCTCATCTTTGGGGGAGGAATCCGCCTCGGAGTCGTCGGACACCTGAAAACGGGAACTCTTTCGAGTGCCCGTGGCCACCTTCTTGGCCTTCTTCTCTGGCACCACGTGTGGTGCCGGGACTAGCAGCCCCGCTAGGCGGGCGTCCACTGGGTCTTCTGGCATGGGGGCCGGGCAGATGAGCTGCTCCTCCTTCTTCATCCATTCCTGTCAAAGGAAAAGGGAGATTAAAACCCTCTTAGGGTCGAATTATTAACAACAAGTGTCCCGTAAAGGGGTAGTGTCGGTGTCAAAACCGGCGGATCTCGGGTAGGGGGTCCCGAACTGTGCGTCTAGGCGGATGGTAACAGGAGACGAGGGACACGATGTTTTTACCCAGGTTTGGGCCCTCTCGATGGAGGTAAAACCCTACGTCCTGCTTGATTAATATTGATGATATGGGTAGTACAAGAGTGGATCTACCACGAGATCAAGGAGGCTAAACCCTAGAAGCTAGCCTATGGTATGATTGTTGTAATGTATGTTGTCCTACGGACTAAAGCCCTCCGGTTTATATAGACACCAGAGAGGGCTAGGGTTACACAGAGTTGGTTACAATGGTAGGAAATCTACATATACGTATCGCCAAGCTTGCCTTCCACGCCAAGGAAAGTCCCATCCGGACTCGGGACGGAGTCTTCAATCTTGTATCTTCGCAGTCTTGGAGTCCGGCGGATAATGATAGTCCGGCTGTCCGGACACCCCCTAGTCCAGGACTCCCTGAGTAGCCCCCGAACCAGGCTTCAATGATGATAAGTCCAGCGCGTTCATAGTCTTCGGCGTTGCAAGGCGGGTTCTCCCTTCAAATTCCATGTATCTGTCGAACAGTGTCCGGCTTCATCTTGAATACTGTGTTCCTCGGCTTCTACGCCAAATAATGGCCCTCTTCCACGCGTCGCACGAATGCGAAAAGCCAGGGTGTCTTTTACGTTTCACCCCCTAGTTGTGCGAGTCGTCCGCCTACAAAAGAGGCAAGAATCCAGATCCAAACCACACCGTCTTCCTCCCGTGAATACTTCATCGAAGCGCCTTTGACCTAAAAAATCCATTCCATCATGGACCGTCGACGCGGCTCTTCTTCTCGCGCTCCCAGCCCACCGCCGGGGAATTGGAGGAGGTGCTCTGTTTCGCACAACGAGCTAGTGAAGCTCCAAACGGGGGGATTTCTCCCTCCGGCCTTCATGGTCCCAGTCCGGGCCGGACTGGTTACTTATCAAGGTGGGAGGCAAGCGGAGGCTGCCCCAAGCCCCAATAAGGGGGAGCGAGTATGCTTCGTCCCCTATCTGGTAAGGGGACTCAGATTCCCAGTACATCCGTTCCTCCGCGGGCTCCTGGAGTTCTACGGACTCCAGCTCCACCACCTCACGCCCCCCTCTGTCCTGCATATCGCGGGCTACATAGCTCTTTGTGAGCTATTCCTGGGCATTGAGGAAGAGGTTGTTTGTGAGATCTTTGTGAGCTATTTGTGAGCTATTCTTCGTGAGCTATTCCCATTTTGCATTGTGGAAGAGGTTGTTTTGCCTCGTACCCCATTCTCACGAGGGGTCCATATATCAAGTGGGCTGCGCCGAAATATGGCGCATCGCCGGGACCGGATACCCATCCGGTACTCCCAAGAAGGCGTCCGAAGACTAGCCCTCGGAGTGGTTTTATATAGGAGACGCTCCGCTGCCGGACCCAGTCCGGATCGGCCTCCCGGAGATTAGTGCTGCTCCTTTGAAGAAGCGCCTCAGCTGGCGCCCACGGAGCCCCCAATTGGAGGTAGACAAGAACGTCCATTACTTGATGGGCCGAATAAGATTAATGGCCCATTCTGGCTTGACCATGATCGGAGTCATGGCGACATGCATCAAGCGGGGGGTACAACCATTGCAATATAGAGGCCACCCCATGTGGGATTTCAACGGGGAAGATGATGCCACCCGTCATGGCCGCAAAGCGCCGGATTCGACCGAGGATCTGGTGGAGATCCTGTCCAGCCTGTACAAGGGGGAGAAGGAGAACTTCCTTCGAACGAACCCTTTGAATGGGTTTTCCATGATCAACCCTAGAGGATGGGTAAGTGAACACCTTTAAGGGCTCAACCCATGCTTTCGAAGTTTAAGCTTCTTACATTATGTCCTCGGTGCAGGATCTACGCCGGACTGTGGAGGACAAGGTGAGTCCTGCTCCGCAACCCGAGGATCCAGAAAGATCCTTGGATCCGGCCTCCAAAGAGGACCCGGACATCGAGGTGGAGCTGATCGACGGGGTGTTTCACCAGCTCAGCATAGACAATGCTTTGGTCGCCATTACGGCGGACTACCCCGGACTATGTCCGGCTTCCCTGGTGACCGCAACCGAAGTCCGGACACCATTATCTCTTCCCTGCCCATTTCTAACCTTCGCGAACGATGGTATTTTGCAGGAAGCGCCTTCACAGCGGGAAGCCGAGCCCGCGGCGGCTGGCCAACAGAGGCCAGCCCGGACCAGCAGGCGGAAAAGGAGCGCGGTGCGGGCGGAAACGTCGCCGCAAAGGTATAACTCGTATTTGAATTTTCAGAGCAACGTTCCTAGGAAACGCCTGAGTGCTCATGATCTTTGTAGGAGAAAAAGCGCTCGCCGGACTGCGGGCGCAGAAGTTGCTGATCCAACCTACACCGGCCAGGCTCCTGCGCCCGACCTGGAGGGGGAGGCAAGCGCAAGACATGGGCCGGGTCCTTCTCTAACGGAGGACACCGACAGACTGTCTGCACCAAGTCTGTGGTGGAGAGTGCCATGAACCATAGGCGCCGCCAGACAGTATTTTGTGAAGCGTGCTTCTCCCCAGAGGCATTGGATGCCTTTAACGCAGGGGACGCGCATCTCCGTGCCGCTCAAGATGGTTTTACCAGAGCCACGGAGCAGTATGTGAAAGACATACGTGTCGTGGCTGTGGGAGCATGAGCACCTATGGGGCAGGGGGCCCCTTCTGGTCCGGCAAGGGAGCGGAGGGCACGCACAGAGCAAATCGAGGCGGGAGCGCGCGGGGGATTTTACACAGCTTCGGAGCTCTCTGGAGAGATAAAACTCCTACTGCTGCTTTGTGTTTCTATTCTGTTCTTGCTCGAGAGCGTAGGTGTGTTGTGGTGTTGAATGCGTCGGATGAACCGAACCAACTGCGGAACCCCTTCTACGTGCGCATGGGCCTTCCTTTTATAGTTTAAAGGGGTCACCAACAGGTGGCAGCGTAGAGAGAGGGGTAAAAAGGTAAAAACGTGGGTTGGTACAACCACTATCAACAGTGCCCCCTACCTAACTCTGACGGCAGGGGACAAGGGCATTTAATGCCCGTCCGGTCGCCCCAACAGTGCAAGGAAACGACCGTTAGGGGCGCCACCGATCGCCACGATGGCCTCCTTGTCAGCTTCGCTTGCCACCTCGCACCGCATGGCTGCACAGCGCCTCGCCACGTGCTCCTGGGATAGTCCTGGGGTGACACATCGTTGGATGCGCTGGAGCTCGGGTGCAGAGTGGCAGCCTTCTGTCGGTGTACTAAAGTAGGGGGTACCTTAGTAGCCCGAACTTGTGCACGGGCAGTCGCAGCGCCCCGCGGCAAGGCTTGCCGGGTGCCCGCCAAGACCCTCCATCATTTCCTATTACTGCCATTCAAGAACAAAGTATCAACTGAGAAGACAAAGGTCCCGGCAAGAGGAGCTTGCCGGGAAGGCCAACCAAGGCGCTTCCAGAAGACTTACCGCGACACCCTGCGCGTCCCGGCAAGGCCCAGCGGCCGGCAAGCTTGCCGGCGCAACAAGAGAAGGGCCACGGCAAAGTGCTTGCCGCGGCAAGGCTGCCACCCAACACCCAAACTCCAGCGCATCCAGCAAACGTGTCGCGCCAGGGCCGTCCCAGGAGCACGTGGCGAGGCGCTGTGCAGCCATGCGGAGCAAGGTGGCAAGCGGAGCTGACAAGGAGGCCATCGTGGCAACCGATGGCGCAACTAACGGTCGTTTCTTTGCACCGTTGGGGCGACCGGACGGGCATTAAATGTCCTTGTCCCCCGCCGTCAGAGTTAGGTAGGGGACACTGTTGGTCACTGTTGTACCAACCTGCATTTTTACTCTTTTACCCCCTCTTCCTACGCTGCCACCTGTGGGTGCCCCCTTCAGACTATAAAAGGGAGGCCCATGCGCACGTAGAAGGGGTTCGGTTCATTCGACACATCCAACACCACCACACGCTCGCGCTCTCGAGCAAGAACAAATACAAAACACAAAGCAGCAGTAGGAGTTTTATCTCTCCGGAGAGCTCCGAAGCTGGGTAAAAATCGCTCGTCTCCCCCGCGCGCCCGACCTCGATCGGCTCTGCGCACGCCCTCCGCTCCCTTGCCAGACTAGAAGGGCCCCCCTTCCTAGAGTCAAGTATTGACAACATTCTCTCCCACGACGCCGCAACCGACGCGTGCCGCTGCAAGAGGATGCGGTGGACACGGAGTCCGATTTTGTGTGGACCCAGGCCGCGCGTGCCCGTGCACTGTTCTGGGCCTGGCCCAACAACACTCGGCACCGTGTATGGCCCAGGCCCGGGGGCTCCTGTCGGTGTACTAAAGTAGGGGGTACCTTAGTACCCCGAACTTGTGCACGGGCAGTCGCAGCGCCCCGCGGCAAGGCTTGCCGGGCGCCCGCCAAGACCCTCCGTCATTTCCTATTACTGCCATTCAACAACAAAGTATCAACTGAGAAGACAAAGGTCCCGACAAGAGGAGCTTGCCAGGAAGGCCAACCAAGGCGCTTCCAGAAGACTTACCGTGATGCCCTGCGCGTCCCGGCAAGGCCCAGCGGCCGGCAAGCTTGCCGGCGCAACAAGAGAAGGGCCGCGGCAAAGCGCTTGCCGCGGCAAGGCTGCCACCCTACACCCAAACTCCAGCGCATCCAGCAAACATGTCATCCCAGGGCCGTCCCAGGAGGACGTGGCAAGGCGCTGCGTAGCCATGCGGAGCGAGGTGGCAAGCGGAGCTGACAAGGAGGCCATCATGGCAACCGATGGCGCACCTAACGGTCGTTTCTTTGCAATGTTGGGGCGACCGGACGGGCATTAAATGCCCTTGTCCCCCGCCGTCAGAGTTAGGTAGGGGACACTGTTGGTCACTGTTGTACCAACCTGCGTTTTTACTCTTTTACCCCCTCTTCCTACGCTGCCACCTGTGGGTGCCCCCTTCAGACTATAAAAGGGAGGCCCATGCGCACGTAGAAGGGGTTCGGTTCATTCGACACATCCAACACCACCACACGCTCGCGCTCTTGAGCAAGAAAAAATACAAAACACAAAGCAGCAGTAGGAGTTTTATCTCTCCGGAGAGCTCCGAAGCTGGGTAAAAATCGCTTGTCTCCCCCGCGCGCCTGACCTCGATCTGCTCTGCGCACGCCCTCCGCTCCCTTGCCGGACTAGAAGGGGCCCCCTGCCCCATAGGTGCTCGTGGCCACAGAGAGATGCCCCGACACCTTGCCGTGGCAAGCGCCTTGCCGCGGCCGTTGTCTTGTCGCACCAGCGAGCTTGCCGCCCGCCGGGCCTTGCCGGGACGCGCCGGGCGTCGCGGCAAGTTTCTTGAAGTGCCTTGGTTGGCCTTCCCGGCAAGCTCCTCTTGCCGGGGTCTTTGTCCTTCCCGGCAAGCTCCTCTTGCCGGGGTCTTGCCCTTCCCGGAAAGCTCCTCTTGCCGGGGCCTTGTCTTCTTAGTTAACACTTTGTTCTTGAATGGCAGTAATGGGAATGGCGGAGGATCTTGGCGGGCGCCCGGCAAGCCTTGCCGCGGGGCGCTACGACTGCCCGTGCACAAGTTCGGGGTACTAAGGTACCCCTACTTTAGTACACCGACAGGAGCCCCCGGGCCTGGGCCATACAAGGTGCCGAGCACTGTTGGGCCAGGCCCAAAACAGGGCACGGGCACGTGCAGCCTGGGTCCACACAAAACCTGACTCCGTACCCGCCGCGCTCCCCCGCAACGGCACGTGTCAATCGCGGGGTCGCCGGAGAGATCGTGGGCAATACTTAAATCCAGGAAATGCGTAACGTCCGCCTCGGTTCCGCATCCCCGCCACGCGGCTGCCATGCACTCGGGTTCGTGGACGGTGGAAGTGGGAAACTGGCCGTCACGGGCGGAGGCAGCGGGTCGGCCCTGACTCCCTGCTCCTCCCGTGCTCTGATTCGCTGAGCGGGGCGGCCGAGCCCCCACCTCGCTCCTTTCAGAAGAGCGGGAGGGGAGCGCAGAAGCCCGCACTCTCTCATCTTCTCCTTTCTTGTCGCTGTTATTTCAGTCATGAGAACAACTTAGTCAGTGCCGTAACAAGTTACTTTCGTAATATAACTTTATCCTAGGCAATGCTTGCTATGTTATATCCTTTACTCTGTCACATCTCTTGTATGTTTTTACCCTACGCTTTGAGGGAACCTGCCGGCGCAAGCACACTTGCTGAGTGCGGAATATCAGCAGCCTGCTGGCGGTGTTGCCTCCGGCAAGAAATCTTGTCGGGGCTAGTTGCAGCGCACTTGTATTGTTGAGCGGACTCGAAACAAATCAAGGGCGCAACTTAGCCACGAGTCGATTCATCCGCGCAAAGGTTTTCCATACAAGGCACGGACGTTCAAGGAATATAACTTAAAAATTTAAAACTGACTGTGCTCAAACTTTGGCAACTTAGCTTCTCTGTCTCCTGCGTCCCGGCAAGGCTATGCTTCTTTGAACGACGCCATATCCACTTCATTATCTTCCCCTTCTCGAAGCTTCTGGCGTTAACTTTGCGGCTATAGTAGCGGCGCAAAGCTTGCTGGTAGCGAGCAGCTCGTACCGCAGCCTGAAGACGATCTTCCCCGAGGAGCAGCGCGTCATCTTGCCGCAGCTGCTCTTGCTCTAGCTCATGATAAGCGAGCACTCGAGGCGATCCGTATGCGAGGGGAAAGGGGCCGAGAATGTCGAGCCCCCATACCGAGAATGGCCAGGATGAAGGGATTGTTCGGAGAGCTTGAGCTGGTTGATGTATCTGTTTGGAGTGGAACTGGCACGCTTCACACTTGGTTACTTGTGCAGTTGCATCCTGGAGGGCTGTCGGCCAGAAGAAACCTTGCCGGGAGGCCTTGCCGGCAAGCGCTCTTGCGCCAATGTGGCGACCACATATGCCTCCGTGTATCTCCGCCAACAGCTCCTGTCCTTCTTCCCGGGAGATGCACTTCAATTTCACTCCGTTGAATCATCTTCTGTACAGTATGTCATCGACAAACTGGTACATACTTGACTGCTGTTGGTGTACTAAAGTAGGGGTACCTTAGTACCCCGAACTTGTGCACGGGCAGTCGTAGCACCCCGCGGCAAGGCTTGCCGGGCGCCCGCCAAGACCCTCCGTCATTTTCCTATTACTGCCATCCAAGAACAAAGTGTCAACCAAGTAGACGAGGCCCCGGCAAGAGGAGCTTGCCGGGAAGGACAAAGACCCCGGCAAGAGGAGCTTGCCAGGAAGGCCAACCAAGGCGCTTCCAGAAGACTTGCCACGACGCCCCGCGTGTCCCGGCAAGGCCCGGCGACCGGCAAGCTTGCCGGTGCGACAAGAGAAGGGCCGCGGCAAGGCGCTTGCCGCGGCAAGGCTGCGACCCTGCACCGAAGCTCCAGCGCATCCAGCGATGTGTCACCCCAGGGCCATCCCAAGAGCACGTGGCGAGGCGCTGTGCAGCCATGCGGAGCGAGGTGGCAAGTGGAGCTGACAAGGAGGCCATCGTGGCGAACGGTGGCGCCCCTAACGGTCGTTTCCTCGCACTGTTGGGGCGACCAGACGGGCATTAAATGCCCTTGTCCCCTGCCGTCAGAGTTAGGTAGGGGACACTGTTGAACACTGTTGTACCAACCTGCATTTTTACTCTTTTACCCCCTCTTCCTACGCTGCCACCTGTTGGTGCCCCCTTCAGACTATAAAAGGGGGGCCCCTGCGCACGTAGAAGGGGTTCGGTTCATTCGACACATCCAGCACCACCACCCGCTCGCGCTCTCGAGCAAGAACAAATACAAACACAAAGCAGCAGTAGGAGTTTTATCTCTCTGGAGAGCTTCGAAGCTGGGTAAAAATCGCCCGTCTCCCCCGCGCGCTCGACCTCGATCTGCTCTGCGCGCGCCCTCCGCTCCCTTGCCGGACTAGAAGGGGCCCCCTGCCCCATAGGTGCTCGTGCCCTGCAGAACCGCACGACATCTTTGGCGCGCCAGGTAGGGGGCCGTCGAGGTCGTGAGCATCTGATCCGGTCTCCGCGCACGCTACGTCAACGCCTTCATCAACATGCCACCAAAGAAGAAGCCTTCGAAGGTGGCCGCTCCGTCTACATCGATTCTACCACCACCGCAGGAGCAAACGGGCGGTGGAGTGGACGCCAGCGGAGGAGCGGGCGCCGACGGTGGGACTCACGTCGTCACCAGGTCCAAAAACAAGGCCCCACAAGCGTCGGCGACCGTGCAGACACCACGCCCTTCCTAGGAGGTGCAAGGTCGACAACGCCCCGGTGCTCCTAGCACCGTGCTCGCATTGGAGCAAGGCCAAGCTGGTGGGTCGCGGGACGTTCGAGACCAGCATGCACGCCAGCATGCTGGCGCGAGTGAGGTACGGTCACCCGGACGGGGTGTCGCTCCTTCCAATCCAGTTGGGAGTCCAAGCACATCCCGCTCCTCGCGCCGCTCGTCGCCACCACCACCCAAGACTGCAGAGGAAGCGCTGGCCCGAGCCCAGATGCTTCTAGATTACCCCCCGGCGCCACACAAGATTGACGACTGGAGGATGACCATTTATAGCCTCATCGGCTTCGCCAACGGTGACAAGCCCCGGCAACCGAGCGCATCGAAGCCCCGGCAAGGCGCCCCGGTGCAAGCCGACGCCGACAAGACCGCTGGGGGTGCCACTACCACGCACTCCCCGCCCCAAAGGCCGAGGTCACCGGCTCGTCGGGCAAACCTTGACACCGACTCCACCGCGTCGTCGGACCCGCGAACCCGCCGCGATCAACGCCACGTCCTCCAAGAACGACGACACGAAGATGCTCGTACTCGCATCGAGCGTAGAAGGGAAGCGCAACGTCAATCTGACCAGCGCGTTGGGCCCACTATCGATATGCATGCACCAGGGGAACCAGGCGACTTGCCGTATGCGGCAGGTTGCCCTGCGTTCACCCGTGAGCTGCGGCAAGTTCAGTGGCCCAGTACCAAGAACTTCAAGCCCGACGTGCCCGAGAAGTACGATGGCAGGATACATCCATCGGAGTTCCTCAGCATCTACACCATCGCGGTGCAGGCTGCCGGAGGGCGCAACGAGAAGATCCTCGCCAACTACTTCCCGCTGGTGCTCAAGCCTAACGTCAGATCTTGGCTCACGCAGTTGCCGGAGAACTCCATTTCTTCGTGGGCGGACCTGTGCCATCAGTTTGTCGGCGCCTTCACAGGCGGCCACAACCCTCATGGCTAGGAGAGCGACCTTCACTTGCTCGTCTAGAAGGAGGGAGAACCCCTGCGCAAGTACATACAGAGATTCAGCCAAGTGCAGCGCAACATCCCTGATGTCCACCCTGCCGCAGTTATCAGCGCGTTCCATCAGAACGTGCGTAACCGTAGGATGAGGGAGGAGATGGCGATGAGCAAGATTAGAGATGTTAGCGAGTTGTACGCTCTGGCCGACAAGTGTGCACGGGCTGAGGAGGGGAGGAAAATCCCCGGAGAGATTGCGGGAGCAGAAGGATCTGACAGTGAGGAGGCCGCCCCGGCACGGAAGAACCGGAGGCGGAACAACAGAAAAAGAAAGGCTAAGGATGTGCTAGTTGTCGAGCATTCCGGCGACGGAGGCGGCTCCGACAAGGCCAAAGCTAGTGAGTCCGGCGAGGCTGTGGTGGCCGCCGACAAGCAGGATGGCTCCGGCAAGCAATATTGCAACATCCATCGCACCAAGGGCCATGACCTCCAAGCCTGCAAGAAAGTTGAGCAGATGGCGGAGCTACAGAAAGCTTAGTACAAGCGCCGCGACAAGGAGAAGCCCCAGAAAGGTGGCGGGGGGTCCGGCAAGAAGCTTCCCGCCCGGGGAGGGCGCCACGGCAAACCCAAGCAGCGGCAAGGTGACAGACCTCCCCGGGGCCGCGACAAGGACGAAGAAGAAGATGAGGATGATGAGATGGATGAGGATGAGACTGATGACCAAGAATTTCAGAAGGCAACGGAGGTGTTGT
This sequence comes from Triticum aestivum, assembly GCF_018294505.1. NCBI lineage: Eukaryota > Viridiplantae > Streptophyta > Magnoliopsida > Poales > Poaceae > Triticum > Triticum aestivum. The sequence continues at coordinate 245,648,175 of NC_057801.1, forward strand.
GCATCGATAGTGGTGCCTCTCTGCACACCTCGCACCGCCAACTCAAGCAGTGGGCGCAAGATGTGAGCGCAGCAGGACCGTCCGTTGAATCGCGCAAGCCCTTGAAGTGGTCCAGCACGCCCATCATCTTCGATGTTGAGGATCACCCTGATCGCATCACTGCGGTCGGGTGGTTGCCGATGTTGGTCTCGCCAACAATCCGCAACCTCAAGGTCACGAAGATGTTGGTTGATGGCGGGGCCGGCCTGAATCTGATCTCTTCAGCAGTGCTCAAGAAACTCCAGATCCCCGACAGCAAGCTCGAAGAGACTGGTACCTTTCAAGGAATAAATCCAGGAAGGAGCAAGCCGAAGGGGAAGATCACACTGCCAGTGACGTTTGGCAGCGAGCTGAATTTCAGGACAGAGAGGGTCATGTTTGATGTTGCTGATTTCCCATTGCCCGACAATGGGATACTAGGCCGTCCAGCGCTCGCCAAGTTCATGGCAGCCTCTCACTGCGCCTACAATGTGCTCAAGATGCCTGGTCTGATAAGTGTCATTTCTGTCCAAGGGGACAAGAAGGACGCACTTATCTGCACCGACAAGATCTACCGGGAAGCAGCAGCCGCAGCAGAGCACAAACCACTTGCCGCTGAAGCTCCCGGGGGGAAAAAGAAGGCCAAGTCCGGCAAGTGCAGCTCTGATGCCCACTTCGGCAAGCGCGCCTCTTCGGAGTGCTGCGCTACCGTCGAGGACGCACCATCGAGCTCCACCAGCAAGTGCAAGAAGGCAAAGGCAGCTTCACCAGAGACTAAGAAAGTGGCCGCCAAGGAGGACGGCACTGGTGGTACCTTCACCATCAGTGCCACACTTGATCCTAAATAGGAAAGCGCGCTCGTTGCTTTCCTGTGGGCGAATGTCGATGTGTTTGCATGGCAACCATCTGACATCCCCGGTGTTCCCAGGGAAGTAATTGAGCACCACCTTACCATCTGCCCTCACGCGCGGCCCGTCAAGCAGAGAGTCAGAAAACAAGCAATGGAGAGACAAGAGTTCATTGCAGAAGAGATCAAGAAGTTGGAAGCAGCAGGCCTGGTCTGAGGAGTGCTCCATCCGACGTGGTTAGCCAATCCGGTGGTCGTGCGCAAGGCAAACGGGAAGTGGAGGCTTTGTATTGACTTCACTGATGTCAATAAAGCTTGTCCCAAGGATCCATTTCCCTTGCCGCGCATTGACCAGATTGTCGACTCCACAGCAGGATGCGATCTGCTTTCATTCCTTGATGCATACTCAGGATATCATCAGATCTTCATGGCAGAAGAGGATGAAGAGAAAACCGCATTCATTACTCCATGTGGCGCGTACTGCTTCGTACGGATGCCTTTCGGACTAAAGAATGCTGGTTCAACATTTGCAAGAGTAGTCAGCCATGCTTTTGAGCCACAGCTGCACAGAAATGTAGAAGCTTACATGGATGACATAGTGGTCAAGAGCAAGGACAAAGAGACTCTGATCCAAGATTTGGATGAGACTTTTGCAAATCTGCGCAAGGTCAATCTCAAGTTGAACCCCGAGAAGTGTGTGTTCGGAGTTCCTTCCGGCAAGCTTCTCGGGTTCTTTGTGTCTCAGAGGGGGATTGAAGCCAATCCCGACACGATCAAGGCCATTGAGCAAATTGAAGCACCAAGGCGAGTCAAGGACGTGTGAAAGCTGGCCGGCTGCGTTGCTGCTCTCAGTAGGTTCATCTCTAAGTCTGCTGAGCGCGCCCTGCCATTTTTCAAGATTTTGAAAAAGGCAGGTCCAATGAAATGGACTCCGGAAGCGGAGGCTGCGCTACAGGATTTGAAGAGATACATGTCCTCTACTCCAACACTTGTCGCACCTAAGCCACAAGAAAAGTTGCTGCTGTATCTGGCGGCAACCAATCAAGTGGCTAGTGCTGCGTTAGTGGCGGAGAGGGAGGCAGATGGTGAGTCAGCGGCCGTGGCAAGCGAGTCCAGCGACAAGCAGGGGGCTGCTCCGACAAGCTCCGGCCCGGCAAGCCCTGATCCGGCAAGTTCTGGCTCCGCCAAGGATAGATCTGTGCAGTTGCCGGAAGAAAAACAGAAGAAGAGGGTGCAGCGCCTAGTTTACTTTGTCAGTTCCCTTTTGCAGGGGGCTAGATCAAGGTACTATGGTGTGCAGAAGTTGCTTTTCGGCCTACTCATGGCCTCAAGGAAGCTGCGCCATTACTTTCAAGCGCATGAGATCACGGTTGTCACTCACTTTCCGCTGAAGAGGATACTGCAGAATCCAGAAGCAACAGGCAGGATTGTCGAGTGGGCACTGGAATTGTCGAGCTTTGGCCTCAAGTTTGAAAGTACTTCAACTATTCAGAGCCGGGCTTTGGCAGAATTTATAGCAGAATGGACGCCAACGCCGGATGAAGAAACTCCGGAGAAGAGCATCCCCGTCAAGGAAGTTAGCAAAGAATGGTTCATGTACTTTGATGGTGCCTTCTCGCTGCAAGGCGCCGGTGCGGGCGTACTACTTGTCGCCCCCACCGGAGAGCACCTCAAGTATGTGGTCCAAATGCACTTTCCCAAGGAGCAAGCAACAAATAATACTGCAGAGTATGAAGGCTTGCTTGCCGTACTCAGGATAGCGGCAGAGCTTGGGATTAAGAAGCTTATTGTCAGGGGTGACTCGCAGCTTGTCGTCCGCCAAGTCAACAAGGATTACCAGAGTCCGTTGATGGAAGCATACATTGATGAAGTGAGGAAGCTAGAGGAGCATTTTGATGGCCTACAAATGGAACATGTTCCAAGAGCACAGAATGACATTGCAGATGGCCTATCAAAATGTGCCGCACTTAAATTGCCTGTGGAACCAGGGATTTTTGTGCTCAAGCTGACTTAGCCATCCGTCACGCCATCAACTGACAGAGCAAGAAGAGGAAGTTGCCTGCCGGCGACCACTTTCCGGCAGAGCTCCCCGGAGCCGCCGCCAAGAAGGTTCCCAGGATCAACACAGAAAGTGCTAAGGAGGAGTCCGCTCTGACAAGCCCGGGGGCTTGTTTCGTCGAAGCAGACGCACCCGACAAGCTGTGTCCCGACACGCTTGCCGGGGAACATCACGCTCCAGCAGGATCCCTGATCCTTGCCGTAGAAGCAGATGTTCCCGCAGCTGCGTTTGCGCCTTTAGTCCTTGTTGTCGAGCCACAAGCTCCAACCTGGGCACAGCCAATAGTCCATTTCCTTCAGACAGGAGAACTTCCCGAGGAACAAGAGGAAGCAGAAAAAGTAGCCCGGCAATCGAGTATGTACCAGTTTGTCGACGACATACTGTACAGAAGAAGATTCAACGGAGTGAAATTGAAGTGCTTTTCTCGGGAAGAGGGACAAGAGCTGTTAACGGAGATACATGGAGGCATATGTGGTCACCACATTGGCGCAAGAGCACTTGCTGGCAAGGCTTTCCGGCAAGGCTTCTTCTGGCCGACAGCCCTCCAGGATGCAACTGCACAAGTAACCAAGTGTGAAGCGTGCCAGTTCCATTCCAAACAGATTCATCAACCAGCTCAAGCTCTCCAAACAATCCCTTTATCCTGGCCATTTTCGGTCTGGGGGCTCGACATCCTCGGCCCCTTTCCCCGAGCTGCCGGGGGCTTTGAGTACTTGTATGTTGCAATCAACAAGTTCACAAAGTGGCCTGAAGTGGAACCAGTGAGGAAGGTGACAGCACAGTCAGCAGTCAAGTTCTTCAGGTCAATTGTTTGCCGTTTCGGAATCCCTAACAGGATCATCACTGACAATGGCACACAATTCACGAGCCGCGCCTTCATGCAATACGTCCAAGATCTTGGCACCAAGATCTGCTTCGCTTCTGTTGCTCACCCGAGAAGCAACGGTCAAGCGGAGAGGGCAAACGCTGAAGTGCTGCGCGGGCTCAAGACCAGAACTTTCGACAGGCTGCACAAGTGCGGAAGAAATTGGATCGAGCAGCTGCCAGTGGTTCTTTGGTCGATCAGGACGATGCCAAATCGAGCCACTGGCCAGACACCCTTTGCTCTTGTCTACGGAGTAGAGGCAGTTCTCCCCACGGAACTCGTATACGGATCGCCACGAGTGCTCGCTTATGATGAGCTTGAGCAAGAGCAGATGCGACAAGATGACGCGCTGCTCCTCGAGGAGGATCGTCTTCAGGCTGCTGTGCGAGCTGCTCGCTATCAGCAAGCTTTGCACCGCTATCATAGCCGCAAGGTTAATGCCAGAAGCTTCGAGGAAGGCGACCTTGTTCTTCGGCGTGTTCAATCCGCCAAGAATTCAAACAAGTTGACCCCGAAGTGGGAAGGCCCTTATCGGGTGAAACGAGTCACTAGGCCCAGCGCTGTCCGGTGAGCAACTCCTGGAACATAGAACATCTTCGCAAGTTTTACCCATAAGGCGCGGTTGTCGGACCCGTTCCGGCAACCACCTTTTGTACAAGCCTTGCCGCTGTCGCATGTAACACTTTGTACAAAGCCGGGCGCAGCTCCCGTGCGTAAATAAAGTTTATGTGCCTCGCACATCTTGTCAAATTTAATGCATCTCCCTTTCTTTTGCATATATATCGGACACTTTGTGCAGCACTAACCCCCGGTAAGCAATAGCGAACCTTGAGGTTCCATATCATTATTTCCTCTTCTTTCTTCTCAAAAAAGAAGACTCCTCCACCCACAAGTTCACCGGGGGGAAGGGAAGATAAAAGTGTGGGCCAGGCGTCGTTCAAGGGAATCTAGCCTTGCCGGGACGCGGGCGACAGAAAAGCTAAGTTGCCAAAGTTTGTGCTTAGTCACTTTTAAATTTTCAAGTTATACTCCTTGAACGTTCATGCCTTGTATGGAAAACCTGTGCGCGGAGGAATCAACTCGCGGCTAAGTGGCGCCCTCGATTTGTTTTCGAGTCCGCTCAACAATACAAGTGAGCTGCAACTAGTCCCGACAAGATTCCTTGCCGGAGGCAGCACCGCCAGCGGGCTGCTGATGTTCCGCACTCAGCAAGTGTGCTTGCGCCGGCAAGTTCCCTCAATGCGTAGGGTAAAAGCATACAAGGGATGTGACAGAGTAAAGGAAATAACATAGCAAGCAGTACCCAGAATAAAGTTATATTACAAGAATGACTTATTGTGGCACGGACTAGATTGTTCTCATAACTGAAAATGCAGCGGCAGGAAAAAGGGAGAAGAAGGGCGGCCTAATCCACACGCTCGCCGTCAACCCTCCTAACTTCGTTGATCTTTTCCACGATGGGTGCGACGATGGCTTTGAGCTCTTCAAGATCGGCACCTGCCGGCAGCTTCTTGGTGACACGGGTGAGGTCGACGCTCGGGTTGCGGAAAAGTATCTTCACCAACACCTTCTCCAGGACCTTGGTGCAGATCGCGCGCGACTCGTTGGCCAGCTGCTTCGGGATCCTTTCCCGGAGCTGCTGGAGAGCCATCACCGCATCCTTGAAGAAAAGCGTGAGCTTGGCGCTGGGCTGGAGATTGTCCTCAGTAGAATACCCGAAGCCCGCCAAGTCCAGCTCCGCCAACTCCTCGTCGATGGACGCGGCAATGTTGACGAGGCCCTCCGTCTAGAGCTCCATCGTGGTCTTGAAGGTGTTCTGGGTCTCAGCGGCCCTCGTCAGCAGCTCCTCGTTGCCCTTGAGCTCCTTCCTCAAGTCATCCTCCCGCTTCTTGGCGGCGTCCAGCGTCCCCGCCAAGGTGGCCAGCTTCAGCTCCAGATCAGCACTCGAGTCCTTGGCGGCGTTCAGCTCCTTGATCTTTTCGGCAAGTTGGACCTGCAGATCGCCATGGGCGCAGTGCAGTCCTTCTCGCGCTCGCGCTGGAGTGCGGCAAGCTCTTCATTCTTCCTTGTCCATATCCGCCTCCAGCCGCGTCACCCTCTCCTCTAAATCCCTCTTGGCGGCCTCGGCGGCCGCGGCTGCATCCTTCGCCTCCTTGAGTGCCCCGCCAAGTGATTGCTCCCGGACGTCGAGCTCCTCTTCGTGGCTGTCCAGTTCACCTTCTTCCGTGTCATCTCACCTCCCGCCTTGACAGCTCCTGGGCGGCGAGCCTCTGTTGCTCCTTTGGCTTCAGCCTTCTCCAGGATGAACACCTTCTTCGCCTTGTTGAGCTGCGCCCTCTCCTCAGCAATGGACGGAGGGCCTCCTGGTTGCGGCTTTGAGCTCTCCGCATGTTTCTCTATGTCAACTCCCGCCTGCGACAAGCGCTTCCCGGGACTCAAGCTTCGCTTGCTGGGCACGGTAGAGTGACACTAGCTTCCGGAGCAACTGCTCCTCTTCCGACTCGCCACTGCTGCTGCCGGGCGCGTCAACCACTGCCTGCCTGGCAGAAGCAAGTACTTCCCCATCAAACTCCTCTCCTTCGACCGGCGCCCTGGAGCTCGACGCCTAGGGAAGCTTGATGTATACTCCCTCGCCGGCCTTCAAATAAGCGCCTGGCTGGGGCTCCCCAGAGCCCGACGCCGCGTCAGCGGCGGAAGGGTCGGTGGTCGGTGCAGCGCCTTGCGCTCCTGCATCCTCCAGGTCGTCAGTACGACCGCCGGATCCCTCACCGGCTCCTGCACCAGCAGTCTTGGCAGCCTCCTCGTCGGCGTGCTCGTCAGCGCCGGCCTCTTCCTCGTCTGCGGCGACGTCCTCAGTGTTGCCGCGTGCGCCCTCCTCGCCGGTGGCCTCAGTTTCCATCGGGTCACCAAGAGGGGGATCTGAAGACAGGAAGAAGAAGGAAAAGTCAAGCAAATATCCAAAAGGAAGAAAAAGAAGATCAGCAGAACCCAAGGGAAAGTTTCCGACAAGGAGGGTCACCTGTGCTAGGCTCTGTGATCATGGGCTCCACCACCGGGGGCTCACTGGTTCCGCCCCTTGCCGGAGATCCCTTCTTTGCCGGAGAGTGCTCCCATATCGGGGAATCGGCCCTTGGTGGCGTAGTCGAAGCCGACGACACCTCCGGGTCGGCCTACGACTGCTCCTGGTGGGCCTGTTCTGCTCCTATATACAAATGAGCCAACAATCAAGATGTTAGAAAAAGAAGAAGCACCCACGCGCGCCCCACAACAGGAAGCAAACCAATGGACTTACGCTAGGGGCGTGCGCGGAAAGCACCAGCGTGCGCGGATGCGCCCACGTCTCCGTCGACTAGAAGAGGTAGAACTCCGCCCGCAGCGCCTCCGAGGTGAGCTCGGGGAGGAAAAGCACATGCTTCTTGCGCAGCTCCTCGAGCTCCAGTGCCTCGGCCGACTTCGCAGCCTTCGAAGCCTTCGCAGCCTTCGCGGCCTTCCCCGTCTTCGGAGCCATGGCAGGAGCAGTGGGGGAAGGCGAAGGCGACGGCAGCGACGGCGACGATGGGCGGCGGAGCGCTGCTCTCTTTCGACTCGGGAAGTGGAGGGGAGCGGCGGAGCTTTCGGAGGAAGGAACTGCAAGTAGCGAAGGTGTGGGAACGGCCCTGTTTCCCCTGCTTATACATGGGGGATGCGAACGTTACGCATTTCCTGGAATTAAGTATTGACCACGTTCTCTCCCACGACGCCGCAATCGATGCGTGCCGTTGCGAGAGAGCGCGGTGGATACGGAGAAGGTTTTGCGTGGACCCAGGTCGCGCGTGCCCGTACACCGTTTTGGGCCTAGCCCAACAGTGCTCGGCACCGTGTATGGCCCAGGCCCGGGGGCTCCTGTCGGTGTACTAAAGTAGGGGTACCTTAGTACCCCGAACTTGTGCACGGGCAGTCATAGCACCCCGCGGCAAGGCTTGCCGGGCGCCCGCCAAGACCCTCCGTCATTTTCCTATTACTGCCATCCATGAACAAAGTGTCAACCAAGTAGACGAGGCCCCGGCAAGAGGAACTTGCCGGGAAGGACAAAGACCCCGGCAAGAGGAGCTTGCCGGGAAGGCCAACCAAGGTGCTTCCAAAAGACATGCCACGACGCCCCGCGCGTCCTGGCAAGGCCCGGCGACCGGCAAGCTTGCCGGCGCGACAAGAGAACGGCCGCGGCAAGGCGCTTGCCGCGGCAAGGCTGCCACCCTGCACCCAAGCTCCAGCGCATCCAGCGACGTGTCACCCCACGGCCATCCCAGGAGCACGTGGCCAGGCGCTGTGCAGCCATGCGGAGTGAGGTGGCAAGTGGAGCTGACGAGGAGGACATCATGGCGAACGGTGGCGCCCCTAACGGTCGTTTCCTTGCACTGTTGGGGCGACCGGACGGGAATTAAATGCCCTTGTCCCCTGCCATCAGAGTTAGGTAGGGGACACTGTTGAACACTGTTGTACCAACCTGCGTTTTTACTCTTTTACCCCCTCTTCCTACGCTGCCACCTGTTGGCGCCCCCTTTAGACTATAAAAGGGAGGCCCATGAGTACGTAGAAGGGGTTCGGTTCATTCGACACATCCAGCACCACCACCCGCTCGCGCTCTCGAGCAAGAACAAATACAAACACAAATCAGCAGTAGGAGTTTTATCTCTCCGGAGAGCTCCGAAGCTGTGTAAAAATCGCCCGTCTCCCCCGCGCGCTCGACCTCGATCTGCTCTGCGCGCGCCCTCCGCTCCCTTGCCGGACTAGAAGGGGCCCCCTGCCCCATAGGTGCTCGTGCCCCGCAGAACCGCACGACAATTTCCGGGCTATTCTCTCCGCTTCTTCTTGCTCCTCGGGAAGTTCTCCTGTTTAAAGGAATTGGACGATCTGCTGTGCCCATGCCGGAGCTTGTGGCTCGACGACAAGGACTAAAGGCGCAAATGCTGCTGCGGGAACATCCGCTTCTACGGCAAGAATCTGGGATTCTGCCGGAGTGTGATGCTCCCCGGCAAGCGTGTCGGGACACAGCTTGTCGGGAGCGTCTGCTTCAACGAAACAAACCCTAGGGCTTGTCGGAGCAGACTGCTCCTCAGCAATTTTTGTGTTGATCCTGGGGACCTTCTTGGCGGCGGCTTTGGGGAGCTCTGCCGGAAAGTAGTCGCCAGTACCCAACTTTCTCTTCTTGCCCTGTCCAGTTGATGGTGTTACAGATGGTTGAGTCAGCTTAAGCACAAAAATTCCTGGTTCCACAGGTAACTTGAGTGCGGCACACTTTGACAGGCCATCTGCAATGTCGTTCTGAGCTCTTGGAACGTGTTCCATCTGCAGGCCGTCAAAATGTTCTTCTAGCTTCCTCACTTCATCAATGTATGCTTCCATCAGTGGACTCTGATAATCTTTGTTAACTTGGCGGATGACAAGCTATGAATCACCCTGACAATAAGCTTTTGTTTCCCAAGTTCTGCCGCGATCCTGAGTCCGGCAAGCAAACCTTCATACTCTGCAGTATTGTTTGTTGCTTGCTCCTTGGGAAAGTGCATCTAGACCACGTACTTGAGGTGCTCTCCGGTGGGTGTGACAAGTAGTACGCCCGCACCGGCGCCTTGCAGCGAGAAGGCACCATCAAAGTACATGATCCATTCTTTGCTTGCTTCCTTGACGGGGATGCTCCTCTCCGGAGTTTCTTCATCAGGTGTTGGCGTCCATTCTGCTATGAATTCTGCCAATGCTCGGCTCTGAATAGTTGAAGTACTTTCAAACTTGAGGCCAAAGCTTGACAATTCCAGTGCCCACTCAACAATCCTGCCTGTTGCTTCTGGATTTTGCAGTATCCTTTTCAACGGAAAGTGAGTGGCAACTGTGATCTCATGTGCTTGAAAGTAATGGCGCAGCTTCCTCGAGGCCATGAGAAGGCCGAAGATCAACTTCTGCACACCAAAGTACCTTGATCTAGCCCCCTGCAGAAGGGAACTGACAAAGTAAACTGGGCGTTGCACCATCTTCTTCTGTTTTTCTTCCGGCAACTGTACAGATCCATCCTTGCCGGAGCCAGAACTTGTCGGGGAAGCCCCCTGCTTGTCGCTGGATTCGCTTGCCGCGGTTGCTGGCTCATCATCTGCCTACCTCTCCGCAACTAACGCAGCACTAACCACTTGATTGGTTGCCGCTAGATATAGCAGCAACTTCTCTTGTGGCTTAGGTGCGACAAGTGTTGGAGTAGAGGATAGGTATCTCTTCAGGTCCTGCAGCGTAGCCTCCGCTTCCGGAGTCCATTTCATTGGACCTGCCTTTTTCAAAACTTTGAAAAACGGCAGGGCGCGCTCAGCAGACTTAGAGATGAACCTACTGAGAGCAGCAACACAGCCGGCAAGTCTTCGCACATCCTTGACGCGCTTCGGAGCTTCGATCTGTTCAATGGCTTTGATCTTGTCAGGATTGGCTTCAATCCCCCTCTGAGATACAAAGAATCCGAGAAGCTTGCCGGAAGGAACTCCAAACACACACTTCTCGGGATTCAACTTGAGATTGATCTTGCGCAGATTTGTGAAGGTCTCGTCCAAATCTTGGATCAAAGTTGCTCTGTCTCTTCTCTTGACCACTATGTCATCCATGTAAGCTTCTACATTTCTGTGCAGCTGTGGCTCAAAAGCATGATTGACTACTCTTGCAAATGTTGAACCAGCATTCTTTAATCCGAAAGGCATCCGTACAAAGCAGTACGTGCCACATGGAGTAATGAATGCGGTTTTCTCTTCGTCCTCTTCTGCCATGAAGATCTGATGATATCCTGAGTATGCATCAAGGAATGAAAGCAGATCACATCCTGCCGTGGAGTCGACAATCTGGTCAATGCGCGGCAAGGGAAATGGATCCTTGGGACAAGCTTTATTAACATCAGTGAAGTCAATACAAAGCCTCCATTTCCCGTTTGCTTTGCGCACGACTACTGGATTGGCTAACCACGTAGGATGGAGCACTCCTCGGACCAGGCCTGCTGCTTCCAATTTCTTGATCTCCTCTGCAATGAACTCTTGACGCTCCTACTCTTGCTTCCTAACTCTCTGCTTGATGGGCCGCGCGTGAGGGCAGACGGCAAGGTGGTGCTCAATTACTTTCCTAGGAACACCAGGGATGTCAGATGGTTGCCATGCGAACACATCGACATTCGCCCGCAGGAAAGCAACAAGCGCGCTTTCCTATTTAGGATCAAGCGTGGCATTGATGGTGAAGGTACCACCAGTGCCGTCCTCCTTGGCGGCCACTTTCTTGGTCTCTGGTGAAGCTGTCTTTGCCTTCTTGCACTTGCCGGTGGAGCTCGATGGTGCGTCCTCGACGGTAGCGCGGCACTCCGAAGAGGTGCGCTTGCCGGAGTAGGCATCAGAGCTGCTCTTGCCGGACTTGGTCTTCTTCTTCCCCCCGGGAGCTTCAGTGGCAAGTGGTTTGCATTCTGCCGCGGCTGCTGCTTCCCGGTAGATCTTGTCGGTACAGATAAGTGCACCCTTCTAGTCGCCTTGGACAGAAATGACACTTATCGGACCAGGCATCTTGAGCACATTGTAGGCGTAGTGAGAGGCTGCCATGAACTTGGCAAGCGCTGGACGGCCTAGTATCCCATTGTAGGGCAAAGGGAAATCAGCAACATCAAATGTGACTCTCTCTGTCCTGAAATTCAAACGTCACTGGCAGTGTGATCTTCCCCTTGGGCTTGCTCCTTCCCGGTTGATTCCTTGGAAAGTACCGGTCTCTTCGAGCTCGTTGTCGGGGATCTGGAGCTTCTTGAGCACCGCTGAAGAGATCAGATTCAGGCCGGCCCCGCCGTCAACCAACATCTTCGTGACCTTGAGGTTACGGATTGTTGGCGAAACCAACATTGGCAAGCACCCGGCCGCAGTGATGCGATCAGGGTGATCCTCAACATCGAAGATGATGGGCATGCTGGACCACTTCAGGGGCTTGCGCGATTCAACGGACGGTTCTGCTGCGCTCACTTCTCGCACCCATTGTTTGAGTTGGCGGTGCGAGGTGTGCAGAGAAGCACCGCCGTCGATGCACAACACCTCTGTCGCCTTCTGAAACTCTTGCTCGTCGGTCTCATCTTCCTCCATCTCATCATCTTCATCTTTGTCTTCGTCCCTGTCGCGGCCACGGGGAGGCCTATCTCCTTGCCGCTGCTTGGGCTTGCCGCGGCGCCCTCCCCGGGCAGGACGCTTGTTGCCGGATCCTCCGCCACCTTCCCGGGCCTTCTCCTTGTCGCGGCGCTCGTATTCAGCTTTCTGTAGCTCCGCCATCTGCTCAACTTTCTTGCAGGCTTGGAGGTCATGGCCCTTGGTGCGGTGGATCTTGCAATACTGCTTGCCGGAGCTATCCTGCTTGTCGGCGGCCACCATAGCCTCGCCGGAGTCACCAGCTTTGGCCTTGACGGAGCCGCCTCCGCTGCCGGACTGCTCGACAACTAGCACATCCTTAGCCTTTCTCTTTTTGTTATTCCGCCTCCGGTTCTTCTTTGCCGGAGGGGCGTCCTCACTGTCAGATCCTTCTGCTCCTGCAGTCTCTCCGGGGATTTTCCTCCCCTCAGCCCGTGCACACTTGTCGGCCAGAGCGTATAGCTCGCTGACATCTCTGATCTTGCACATCGCCATCTCCTCCCTCATCCTGCGGTTACGCACGTTCTGATGGAACACGCTAATAACCGCGGCAGGGTGGACGTCTGGGATGTCGCGCTGCACCTGGCTGAATCTCTGTATGTACTTGCGCAGGGGTTCTCCCTCCTTCTGGATGAGCAGATGAAGATCGCTCTCCTGGCCATGGGGTTTGTGGCCGCCTGTGAAGGCACCGACAAACTGATGACACAGGTCCGCTCATGAAGAGATGGAGTTGTCCGGCAAGTGCATGAGCCAAGACCTGACGTTGGGCTTGAGCACCAGCGGGAAGTAGTTGGCGAGGATCTTCTCGTCACGCCCCCCGGCAGCCTGCACCGCGATGGTGTAGACACTGAGAAACTCCGACGGATGTATCCTGCCATCGTACTTCTCGGGCACATCTGGCTTGAAGTTCTTGGTACTGGGCCACTGGACCTGCCGCAGCTCACGGGTGAACACAGGACAACCTACCGCATACGGCAGGTCGCCAGGTTCCCCTGGCGCATGCATATCGACAGTGGGCCCAGCGCGCTGGTCTGATTGACGCCGCGCTTCTCTTCGGCACTCGATGCGAGTGCGAGCGTCTTCGTGTCGTCGTTCTTGGAGAATTTGGCGTTGATCACGGCAAGCTCGCGGGTCCGATGACGCGGTGGAGTCGGCGTCGAGGTTGGCCCGGCGAGTCGGCGATCTTGGCCTTCGGGGCGGGGAGTGCACGGTAGTGGCACCCACAGCGGTCTTGTCGGCGTCGGCTTGCACCTGGGCGTCTTGCCGGGGCTTCGATGTGCTCGGTTGCCGGGGCTTGTCGCCGTTGGCGAAGCCAATGAGGCTATAAATGGCGGCCCTCCAGTCGTCGATCTTGTCTGGCGCTGGAGGGTAATCTAGAAACAGCTGGGCTCGAGCCAGCGCTTCTTCCGGAGTCGTGGGTGGCGGCGGTGAGCGACGCGAGGTGCGGGACATGCTCAAACTCCTAACAGTGTTAGAAGGAGCAACATCTCGTCCAGGCGACCGCACTGCGCTCGTGCCAGTGTTTTGACGTGTATGTTGGCCTTGAGCGTCCCGCGACCCACCAGCTTGGCCTTGTTCCAACGTGAGTACGGTGCTAGGAGCACCGTGGCATTGTTGATCCTGCACCTCCTGGGAGGGGTGCGGTGGATGTGCAGACGCTGAACCTTGCGGGGCCTTGTCCTTGGACCGGGTGACGATGTGAGTCCCACCGTCGGCACCCGCTCCTCCGTCGGCGTCCACCCCACCGCCCGTTTGCTCCGGTGGCGGTAGGATAGTCGCGGACGGAGCGGCCACCTCCGAAGTCTTCTTCTTCGGTGGCATGTCGATGAAGATGTTGATGTAGTGCGCGCAGACGCCGGATCAGATACGCACGACCTCGACGCCCCCCTACCTGGCGCGCCAAAGATGTCGTGGCTGTGGGAGCACGAGCACCTATGGGGCAGGGGGCCCCTTCTGGTCCGGCAAGGGAGCGGAGGGCGCGCGTAGAGGAGATCGAGGCGGGAGCACGTGGGGGATTTTACCCAGCTTCGGAGCTCTCCGGAGAGATAAAACTCCTACTGCTGGTTTGTGTTTCTATTCTGTTCTTGCTCGAGAGCGTAGGTGTGTTGTGGTGTTGAATGTGTCGGATGAACCGAACCAACTGCGGAACCCCTTCTACGTGCGCATGGGCCTCCCTTTTATAGTCTAAAGGGGTCACCGACAGGTGGCAGCGTAGAGAGAGGGGTAAAAAGGTAAAAACATGGGTTGGTACAACCACTATCAACAGTGCCCCCTACCTAACTCTGACGGCAGGGTACAAGGGCATTTAATGCCCGTCCGGTCGCCCCAACAATGCAAGGAAACGACCGTTAGGGGCGCAACCGATCGCCACGATGGCCTCCTTGTCAGCTTCGCTTGCCACCTCGCACCGCATGGCTGCACAGCGCCTCGCCACGTGCTCCTGGGATAGTCCTGGGGTGACACGTCGTTGGATGCGCTGGAGCTCGGGTGCAGAGTGGCAGCCATGCCGCGGCAAGCGCCTTGCCGCAGCCGTTGTCTTGTCGCACCAGCGAGCTTGCCGCCCGTCGGGCCTTGCCGGGACGTGCGGGGCGTCGCGGCAAGTTTCTTGAAGTGCCTTGGTTGGCCTTCCCGGCAAGCTCCTCTTGCCGGGGTCTTTGTCCTTCCAGGCAAGCTCCTCTTGCCGGGGTCTTGTCCTTCCCGGCAAGCTCCTCTTGCCGGGGCCTTGTCTTCTTAGTTAACACTTTGTTCTTGAATGGCAGTAATGGGAATGGCGGAGGATCTTGGTGGGCGCCCGGCAAGCCTTGCCGCGGGGCACTGCGACTGCCCGTGCACAAGTTCGGGGTACTAAGGTACCCCTACTTTAGTACACCGACAATATGGGTAAGGGAATTTAAATGGGTGTACATACCAGTAGCCCCCGAGACTTAAAGTAGTTATGTTAACTGATTTAAGGATCATTTGAAAACGCAGGCTCTTACCGAGAAGAATGCCCAGCTGTCTCGGGAGCTGCAAGATTGCAAGGCCCAACTTGAGGCCGCACTTGCTGCCGCAGGAGGAGACGCAGAGACCCCTCCTGGTAACACATTGTTATTAATAAATATAAGCGGTGTGCGGCGTGCGCGCAAGTCTAATAATGACATTGCAGGTGCCGCCGGACAAGATCCGGACAGGCAAGCATTGCTGCGCCAGCTGAAGGTCGGCGAGAGTGTGCTGAATAGGGTGCAGCAAGAAAGGAACAAGCTCCAGGATGCCAACGCCAAGCTCGGAGAGGTGCTGAAAGGCGCTTGGGCCGAGCTGTCCGGCTCCGTTAAGGAGAATCAGCTGCTTCGTCGCGGCATTTATAGTAAGTGCTTGAGCGAACTCCTTTGAAAAGATGAGTTCGGCGAAGAAGCAAATTGACATAGTATGTCTTGTAGGTATACTCACAGGTCGCCCTGCGGAGGAGATGCCCGTATCAACGGGCGATCAACTTCTCGAGCTGCTGCAACTGCTCGAATGAGTTTGGCAGGCAATGAGCGGCGTCGTTCAGGCTTTATGGCCAGCCCTCACCCTATCTGAGGGCCTCGGGGAGCTTGCGGAGAAGCTGCAGGGAGTGCGGCAGCGCTTCCGTTTGTGGAAGATTTCATCTTGCCGTCAAGGTGCGAGGGAGGCATGGGCCATGGTGAAGACGCGGTACAAGAAGGCGGATCCCAACCACATGGCCGAAGTTGGACCGGTGGGGCCCGATGGGAAGGAGATCCCTGTGAGTTTAGTATACAGCCAAGTAGAGTTGGCTGCTAAATTTTCCCAACGGGACTGTAAGTTAGACAGCCTGTTAGACGGGATTGAGGAGGAATACAATCAATAAATTTGACAATGTATGTTTTCCTTTGAAGTGACATGTGAAATGCCTTCTAGCTGGATTTTAGATCGTTTGTCTTTGCCGACCTTTTCGCTTCAGCCTCGGGACCCTAGAGTCCGGAGTGTGTCCGAATACCTTTTTGGTTAAGAAACAACCGTGGTATGCATGGAGACCAGGCGTAGGGGTCATTGGTGCTTTATCAGACAAGTGCCCAGCTAGTTATGTTATATTACATGGTTAGTAAGAAACATCTTCCAGGGAGAATAGTTCCGTTAAGAGTTCCTTTCCCTGGGAGGCATGCCCTAAAGTGCATGTCCGGACTGCAAAGAAAGCAGTAAAACATCTGGGGGCAGATAGATAAATAGGTAAAAAGTCATCTTTTAAGTCACCGACCGAATATTCCCTTAAGAACGCTAGCTTTCGGCTTCACCCAGTCTGAGGTACACATCTGGCTGACCTGGCAGTAACAATCGCAGAGGTGCTCCCTTTACCTCCTAGCCGAACAATCGGGAACGTAGGGGTAAGCACAGGAGCCAGGCAACCCAGCTTGGCCAAAACTTAAGTCATATCGATGAATATAATGGCGAGTAAAAGGTACATGTGGAAGCTTGACACATGTGCTTTGTATGAAACCCGTGTAATTGAGATTCTGTAAAAGAAGCCCCCAGGAATAATGAGTGCGAATGGCACATCATGCGTATGCAAAAAATGCGAAAATAGGCCCATAAGGGCTTTTAAATAAAAAGGCATAAAAAAAGAGAAACAAAAGACAGCCGAAGTGTCAAAGTTTGGACTGGGGAAGGGGACGAACTCTTAGTCCGGCGCTAGGCATAGAATCGTCGGAGGCGAGCTGCGTTCCATGGGTTTGGCTCGAGTCGGTTATCCGACGCATTTCGTAGACGGTATGCTCCGCCGGTCAGGACTTGATCGATAATGAAGGGGCCCTCCCATTTGGGCTTGAGCTTGTCCTTTTTCTTGTCCGGCAGGCGTAACCTAGTTCACCAACGTTATAAGTCTTGGCCCGTACTTCTCTGCTTTGATATCTTCAGGCCTGCTGCTGATAAAATGCGGAACGAGCCTTCGCGATGTCACGTTCTTCCTCCAATGTGTCCAAGCTTTCCTGCCAATCAAGCTCGGCCTCTCTTTCCTCATACATGCGCACTCGAGGTGAGTCATGAATAATGTCACAGGGCAAAACTGCCTCTGCGCCGTATACCATAAAAAATGGTGTGAATCCGGTAGTACGGTTAGGCGTTGTCCGCAGCCCCCAGAGTACGGAGTCGAGCTCCTCGACCCGTTGTGTGTCAGATTTAGTAAGTGACCTCACTAGTCTGGGTTTAATGCCGCTCATTATTAGACCATTTGCTCTTTCCACTTGACCGTTGGTTTGAGGGTGATAAACTGAAGCGTAGTCGAGCTTGATGCTCATATTTTTGCACCATGACTTAACCTCGTCGGCTGTGAAGTTCGTGCCGTTGTCGGTGATGATGCTGTGGGGGACTCCGTAACGGTGTACTACCCCTGATATAAAGTCTATCACTGGTCCGGACTCTGCCGTTTTGACCGGTTTGGCCTCTATCCATTTGGTAAATTTATCCACCATGACCAATAGGTACCTTTGCTTGTGGGTTCCCCCTTTAAGGGGTCCAACCATGTCAAGCCCCCAGACCGCGAATGCCCAGGTAATGGGTATGATTTTGAGGGCGGTGGGCGGCATATGGCTCTGATTAGCAAAGAGCTGACAACCAACGCATCGCTAGACTAAGTCCTGCGCGTCTGCCCAGGCCGTCGGCCAATAAAATCCTATACGGAATGCCTTTCCTACAAGGGCCCGGGCTGCTGCGTGGTGTCCGCCTAGTCCGGCATGAATTTCAGCTAGGAGGTTTCGCCCTTCCTCTTCGGAGATACACCTCTGAAGGACTCCGGTTGTACTTTTCTTATAAAGTTCTCCCTCATGGACCTTGTAGGCTTTCGATCGCCGGACTATGCAGCGGGCCTCGTTTTGGTCTTTGGGAAGTTCCTGCCTCAGTAAGTAGGCTAGGAAAGGTTCTGTCCACGCGGCGATTACTGCCATTATGACGTGGGCTGAAGGTGTTATGTCATCTGCTGAATCACCGATTGGTGCGGCTTTTTCCGGTTTGTCACTACCGGGCTCCTCTTCCCATAGTACGGATGGCTTGAAAAGCCGTTCCAGGAAGATATTTGGAGGGACAGCATCACATTTCGCACCGATGCGTGCCCGTACGTCGGCCGCTTGGTTATTGTCTCGGGCTATGTGATGGAATTCAAGTCCTTCAAACCGAGCTGACATTTTTAGGACAGCGTTGCGATATGCTGCCATTTTCGGATCCTTGGCGTCAAAGTCTCCGTTTATTTGGGATATTGCAAGGTTTGAATCCCCACGCACCTCTAGGCGTTGAATGCCCATGGAGACTGCCATCCGGAGACCATGTAACAGGGCCTCATATTCGGCTGCATTGTTGGAGTCCGTGTACATTATTTGAAGTACATACCGGACTGTATCTCCGGTTGGGGACGTCAATACGACGCCAGCCCCCAGTCCGGCCAACATTTTGGAGCCGTCGAAATGCATAGTCCAGTTGGAGTATGCGCCGTACTCTTTAGGGAGTTCGGCTTCGGTCCATTCGGCGACGAAGTCGGCCAAAACTTGTGACTTTACAGCTCGCCGAGGTTTGTAAGTTATATCGAATGGTAAGAGCTCAATGGCCCATTTTGCAATCCTGCCCGTTGCGTCGCGGTTGTTTATAATGTCATTGAGTGGTACTTCAGAGGCCACTTTTATTGAACACTCTTGAAAGTAGTGCCGGAGTTTTCGGGACGCCATGAACACCGCATATGCTATCTTCTGATAGTGCGGGTAACGGGATTTGCAGGGGGTTAACACAGTGGATACATAATACACTGGTTTTTGAAGAGGGAATTTATGCCCTTCTGTCTCTTGTTCCACGACGAGTACCGCGCTTACAACTTGATGTGTTGCCGCGATGTATAACAACATTGGTTCGCCCAGATTGGGCGTGGCCAGGACCGGATTGGTTGCCAATATGGCCTTTATTTCTTCGAGTCCGGCAGTGGCAGCATCCGTCCACTCGAAGTGTTCGGTGCGCCTGAGGAGGCGATAAAGGGGCAATGCCTTTTCTCCTAGACGGGAGATAAAGCGGCTTAGAGCTGCCATGCATCCTGTTAATTTTTGTATTTTTTTGAGGTCTTTTGGAATATCCAATTGTGACAGAGCTCGGATTTTAGCCGGGTTTGCTTCGATTCCTCTACCGGATACAATGAAGCCAGCAGCTTTCCGGCTGGTACGCCGAAAACGCATTTTTCCGGATTCAGCTTGATGTCATATGCTCTGAGGTTGTCGAATGTGAGCCTCAAATCGTCTACTAGAGTTTCACGTGTTTTGTTTTGACGACTACGTCGTCTACGTATGCCTTGACTGTTTTGCCGATCTGGGTGGCCAGACATGTTTGGATCATGCGCTGATATGTTGCGCCGGCGTTTTTAAGTCTGAAGGGCATCGTGTTGAAGCAGAATGGTCCGTAAGGGGTGATGAATGCCGTGGTGGCTTGGTCTGCTTCTGCCATCTTGATTTGATGGTAGCCAGAGTATGCATCGAGGAAACACAACGAATCGTGCCCCGCGGTAGCATCGATAATTTGGTCGATGCGGGGGAGAGGGAAGGGATCCTTTGGGCAAGCCTTATTGAGGTCTTTAAAATTGACACAGAGGCGCCAGGATTTGTCCTTCTTTGGTACCATTACCAGATTTGCTAGCCAGTCCGGATGTTTGATATCTCTGATGAATCCAGCTTCCAATAGTTTGGCTAGCTCTTCTCCCATTGCCTGTCTTTTGGGTTTGGAAAATCGTCGAAGAGCCTGTTTTACTAGCCTAAATCCTTTGAGGATGTTTAGGCTGTGTTCTGCCAACCTGCGTGGGATTCCGGGCATATCCGAAGGATGCCAGGCAAAGATGTCCCAATTTTCCCGAAGGAATTCACGCAGTGCGGCGTCTACTTCGGGGTTCAATTGTGCCCCAATGGAGGCCGTCTTTGTTGGGTCCGTTGGATGGACTTGGAATTTTGTTATTTCATCTGCTGGTTTGAAGGAGGTGGACTTGGATCTTTTATCGAGTATCACATCGTCCCTGTTCACCATGGAGGGCAGCGTGGTGAGTTCTTCTGCCGCTAAGGCTTCGGATAGTGCCTCGAGGGCTAGTGCGGCTGTCTTGTTTTCGGCGCGGAGTGCTATGTCTGGATCACTAACGAGAGTGATTATTCCGCTGGGCCCAGGCATTTTGAGCTTCATGTACCCGTAGTGAGGTACTGCTTGAAAAATTGTGAATGCCTCTCGTCCTAATATGGCGTGATATCCGCTGCTGAACGGGGCCACTTGGAACGTGACTTCTTCAGACCTGTAGTTGTCCGGCGAGCCGAACACCACGTCGAGTGTGATTTTTCCGGTGCAGCGCGCTTCCCGGCTAGGGATTATACCTCTAAAGGTTATGCTGCTTCGCTCAATACGGCTCCAATTGATTTCCATTTTTCGCAGAGTTTCCTCGTAAATGAGGTTTAGTCCGCTGCCGCCATCCATGAGGACTTTTGTCAGTCGAAAGCCGTCCACTATGGGACTAAGTACCAGTGCGGCTGGCGCTCTGGCTGTTCGGAATTTAGGCTCGTCGCTAGCGTTGAAGGTAATAGTTGTGTCGCTCCATGGATTTGCTGTTGCTACTTGGTAGACTTCGGCGAGTCCACGGAGTGTTCGCTTTCGCATGTTGTTTGATGCGAAGGTCTCGAAGACTGTTGATACCGTACTGGTATTGTTGGAGTGGTTTCCCGGAGCTAGGAGCTCCTCGCCACTTTTGGCCACCTGCCGTAATATCCAGCATGCTCGAAGGCTATGTGTTGGGACGGCTCCCTCTGTGCTATGAAGCTTACAGGGTCCATTGAGCCATCCCTCCAGTACGGTTCCGTTTCCCTTATTGGGTTTTTGTTTTTTCGTTTTTGCATCTGGGGCCTGAGTGTAAGGCGCCCTTTTGCTACGGACTGGGTTTGGGGCCGGATTATCCCAAAATTGATTTTTGGTTTTCTGGAAACACTCCATCGCACAGTACTTTCGCACTATGGATGCCAGATCGGTGAATCGCATAATTTTGCGACGATCAATGGCGTTTAGTATTCCCTTGTCCGTGCAGTTATTGCAGAAGATTGAGATTGCGTTTTCCTCTAGGCAGTCCTTTATCCTGTCCATAACCAGGAGGAATCTGGCCCAGTAGTGATGTACTGTTTCAGCGGGCTCTTGCCGTATTAGAGATAGATCACATATGTCTGGGCGGGTGGGTGGACTAAAATCCGGACCCCTGCCCATCTTGGGGCTCAAAGGCCGAGGGGTTTCCGAATTTGGAAGCTTGGTTTGATGGACACAATCCAGCGAGTCCAAAGCGATGCATGATTTTAGGTTCAATGCTCGATCGAAGTCCGCCCCTCCGCGGAAATCCGGCATGGAGGGTTCGGGAATCCGGACATGAATAGTTTTTAATACAGGCAAAGAGTTGTCGTATTGCTCCTCTACCACTGCGACGTGGTGGGTGGCCTGGGGAGAGTTAATTTCTCTCAGATCGGTTTTAAGCCCAATCTGGTTGTAGTCCGTAGCGTCTCCCAGGGCGGCGATGCGATCCAAGAGCTCGTTAACAGACGAGAGCTCTATTGGATCCAACTGTTCGGCAGCTTTCGGGCTGACGCGAAGATTGCTTCTGACGAATTGAGAAGTCATTGTCGAAGCGGCGGCCGGACAGGCGGTCATAAGAAAACCACCTAGCCGGATAGTTTGGCCGGCGGCCAAGGCCCCATCGGCGAAAACACCATCTTTGAAGATGGTTGGAGGCATCCGCTCTATCGGTGACGACACAGAGGAACTCTCAATGACAGCACCAATGTCGGTGTCAAAACCGGCGGATCTCGGGTAGGGGGTCCCGAACTGTGCGTCTAGGCGGATGGTAACAGGAGACGAGGGACACGATGTTTTTACCCAGGTTCGGGCCCTCTCGATGGACGTAAAACCCTACGTCCTGCTTGATTAATATTGATGATATGGGTAGTACAAGAGTGGATCTACCATGAGATCAAGGAGGCTAAACCCTAGAAGCTAGCCTATGGTATGATTGTTGTAATGTATGTTGTCCTACGGACTAAAGCCCTCCGGTTTATATAGACACCGGAGAGGGCTAGGGTTACACAGAGTCGGTTACAATGGTAGGAGATCTACATATCCGTATCGCCAAGCTTGCCTTCCACGCCAAGGAAAGTCCCATCCGGACTCGGGACGGAGTCTTCATTCTTGTATCTTCGTAGTCTTGGAGTCCGGCGGATAACGATAGTCCGGCTGTCCGGACACCCCCTAGTCCACGACTCCCTCAGGTAGAATCACTTACCTCGTCAGCTGGACGCTGCGAGTGGACTACCTGAGGGAGTCCTGGACTAGGGGGTGTCCGGACAGCCGGACTATCATTATCCGCCGGACTCCAAGACTACGAAGATACAAGATTGAAGACTCCGTCCCGTGTCCAGATGGGACTTTCCTTGGCATGGAAGGCAAGCTTGGCGATACGGATATGTAGATCTCCTGCCATTGTAACCGACTCTGTGTAACCCTAGCCTCCTCCAGTGTCTATATAAACCGGAGGGCTTTAGTCCGTAGGACAACATACATTACAACAATCGGACCATAGGCTAGCTTCTAGGGTTTAGCCTCCTTGATCTCGTGGTAGATCCACTCTTGTACTACCCATATCATCAATATTAATCAAGCAGGACGTAGCGTTTTACCTCCATCGAGAGGGCCCGAACCTTGGTAAAAACATTGTGTCCCTCGTCTCCTGTTACCATCCGCCTAGACGCACAGTTCGGGACCCCCTACCCGAGATCCGCCGGTTTTGACACCGACATTGGTGCTTTCATTGAGAGTTCCTCTGTGTCGTCGCCGATAGGCTTGATGGCGTCTTCAACCAACAACGCTGTCCAGGGTGAGACTTTTCTCCCCGGACAGATCTTCATATTCGGCGGCTTCGCACTGCGGGCTAATTTGCTTGGCCATCTGGAGCAGATCGAAAACTACGCCCCTGGCCGTCAGGTCAGATTCGAAAGCCTAAACTTCACGACCGATGTCCATGGAGACTTGATCTTTGACGGACCCGAGCCACAGCCAAGCGCGCCGCACTGTTGTGATGGGCATGATCTAGCTCTGCCGCCGAACAGTGCCTTGGTGGCCGCACACAAATCCGTTCCGGCCATTAGTCCGGAGCCGATCGCCCAGATCGTGGGCCGGCGGATAGACGCCGCCCTGGGGGCTTCAACATCCACGGCGATGGAGCCGAACACTAATCTTGTCCCCTGCGAAACTCGTGATTTCGAGGCGCCGGACTCCTAGCCAGACTCCGAACCTCCCGCGCCCCTACCAATCAATCCGGATTGGGCGCCGGTTATGGAATTCACCGCCGCGGACATCTTCCAATACTCGCCTTTTGGCGATATCCTGAATTCACTAAAGCATCTCTCGTTATCAAGGGAGTCCTGGACTAGGGGGTGTCCGGACAGCCGGACTATCATTATCCGCCGGACTCCAAGACTACGAAGATACAAGATTGAAGACTCCGTCCCGTGTCCGGATGGGACTTTCCTTGGCGTGGAAGGCAAGCTTGGCGATACGGATATGTAGATCTCCTACCATTGTAACCGACTCTGTGTAACCCTAGCCTCCTCCGGTGTCTATATAAACCGGAGGGCTTTAGTCCGTAGGACAACATACATTACAACAATCAGACCATAGGCTAGCTTCTAGGGTTTAGCCTCCTTGATCTCGTGGTAGATCCACTCTTGTACTACCCATATCATCAATATTAATCAAGCAGGACGTAGGGTTTTACCTCCATCGAGAGGCCCGAACCTGGGTAAAAACATTGTGTCCCTTGTCTCCTGTTACCATCTGCCTAGACGCACAATTCGGGACCCCCTACCCGAGATCCGCCGGTTTTGACACCAACACTAGCCCTCTCCGGTGTCTATATAAACCGGAGGGCTTTAGTCCGTAGGACGTAACCTCCATTACAACAATCATACCATAGGCTAGCTTCTAGGGTTTAGCTTCCTTGATCTCGTGGTAGATCCACTCTTGTAATACACATCATCAATATTAATCAAGCAGGACGTAGAGTTTTACCTCCATCAAGAGGTCCCGAACCTGGGTAAAACATCGTGTCCCTTGTCTCCTGTTACCATCCGCCTAGACGCACAGTTCGGGACCCCCTACCCGAGATCCGCCGGTTTTGACACCGACAGGTCCCAAATGTTAGAATCCTAATCTGTCACGGTCATGCAGCCTTTCCTATGAAAATTTACAGCCCATTTGATGTGTTAGTTCGAAATAAGTTTGTGGGTGCTGGTGGGGGCTAATCACTTGGCTTCTGTAATGCACAGTGAGCTCAACCAGCCGGCGTGAGTGATGTTATTTCCCTTAGTTGTGATTTGTTACAATATTTCACTCTAAATTAAACGAATGGCAAGCCATTCGCCTTGTTTCAAAGAAAATATGACAGTCACAGCCGAGTTGAAAAGGGCAGGAACGTCTAACTCCCACTTACAAACTGTACAAAAGCACGAGGGTTGATTGTTCATCAGGTTTACAAAAAAACCAGATTGGAAAGGGCAACAACATCTAACTCCAGCATTGTTTTCGGCAGTCACAGTTAAATGGATCGGTCAGGTCCATAGAATGAACATCCTGGGTCGTAAAATTTACTGGATTATGACCACAATATGTTGTAAATAGCAGCCCGGCACATTCAGAAGCTCTTTTGCCCACCTGAAACTCCTTTTTTTGCTCTTCCGCATACCCATCCGTCAAAACCATGCTGCTGATAAACTTAAGCCTGATGGATAATAGTAACCTCGCATTCAGCAGGAAGAATGTGACAAATCTTGTGTTTGCACGGTTGGCTACATATCGTTCTAGCGTTATTGTCTTCAATCGAATCTCATGAGAAGTGAGAAAATCCCGATGCTTATGAATCCACCGATTGGTTATAACTTTCTTACCCCGTCCTGTTGCCTAAATAGACATGAAGATTGAAAACAGTTAAGGTCTAAAAGAAGAGTGTCGAAACAGCAACAGCTGAACGGTTAAGTCCAGTACACTATATGCGGGCTTGCAATGTGCGTGAAATTATCACCTTTATATACAACTTCTCCAGACATGGAAAGCATTGCAGCAAGCCAATAATCTTGTTCAGATCAAAACTATTCCTTTGGATATATAAGATCTTAATAGAATCCAGCACCATTGATAGGCCATCCATGGAGAAACTCTTTATTGAGCATAGAACATAATATTAGTACAAAATGTGTACTCCAAGATGATATATAAATTATGCGCAGAAATTTAAAATGCATGTTATGGTTACAAGTGTAGATGATAATATAAAGTACCTGAAGAACTGTGGAGCCAAACAACATATTGAAATGAGCACAAAGATCATGTATTACACCCAAGGTCTCCAGTTTAGGCGCACAGAGGACGGTTATTTGCAACGGTGAATAACTAGAATCAAGGATCAACCTTTGAAGTGAAGGGGTATCTTGGATGATGAGCTGCCTTCCGTCAAAAGAAATTCCAATTCTTACAAGGTTAGGTGACCTTATTTGGAGACAACTGATTCTAAATGTGAAAACAAGCACAAAGCACTCCAGCGCATGGCAACTGGAGTGGATGATGCTATGCAATGAGGCCTCCAATATACGAACCCGCACAACTGAAAGTTTCTTGAGAAATGGGAGTCGAAGGTTTAGTACCAGATTGTCTGGTAGGTAGCACAGCGCAAAGGTGGCGGTGTGGAGAGAGGAGGAAAACTACGAGATGGACATCGGTGCTGAGGGCACAAGTGCATGGCGTTCAGTATGTGGTATGTGATTTCCACGGGAATAGTCGAACTCAAGCAGCTGTAGTTCTGTGAATTCAGGGGATTTTAGCCAGGCGTCCACCGTGCAGGGCATGGTATGCTTGCTCAGTTAGCATCACGGGATGCAGAGGCTTTGAATGGAGGCCTGGTGGGAGCAGATGATGGCTCTGGATTTCAAAATCATTGAAGAGAGATAGCTGACGACTGTCGAGATTAAGGGGCACGGCGCGCCATAGAGGGCGCCACCAAATTGAGTGGACTTGGGTGCAGCAGCAATCCTTGTTGGGGAGAAGAGAGATGATCTCCCCAAGGACGGCGTCCGGGAGATCGCTGATGCAGTCCGCCCGAGATTCTACAGGTTCCTGGGATCCGGTGGGGGCGGGGTCGCCACTTCTCCCCGTGCTGGTGGGTGCGGGATCTACAACAGGCATCGCCGCTAGCAGGAGCCTCATCTTCTTGGCGCTGGGGTCAGCCGACTCCATTTTCCTCGAGGGTGTCGCGTCGCGCTCACGGATTTGAGCAGAGTAACGAATGACGAGCCTAGTTGTAGTGCAAGCAAAGAAGAAGGGGAGCTGGGGGCTTTCTATAGGAGTGAGGAAGAAGGGGAGCCGGGGTTTTCTGTAGGAGTGAGGTGAGGAATTTGAAAAAATTAATACTAGTACAGTGGAGACACTCTACAACTACCCAGAAAAACAATTACTACTAGTACAGTGGAGACACTCTACTACTTCTATCTCCTCCTAGGTCATTGAAACGTCTCCCTCTAGTGAATGTCGTTATACTTTTGTTCACCGACATGCGGGCCATGCAGCGCGCTGGCCCAAATGCCACCCACCAAATTAGAAGGCACTATGCAGGCGGAGAGTCACCCCGGTCGTAGCGCGGCAGTAACGAGCCGTCGTATGACAAAACCCCACCTCCCCGCAGTCTAAGTTTGACGAACGAAGCAACCATCATTTCACTCTTCGCTGAATCCCCTTCTCCCTCACCATCTTCAAGAAAGGCAACACTCACATCTGCGACTGTTCTTCTCTCCCAACGAAGGGAAGGTAACAGGATCCTTGATGTTGGTATATTTTTGTTCAGAGAAAAAAAAGAACTTTTGCAAAGCAGTAACTGTCCTCACTCTCTTTTTTGTTTCTTTGTCATTGTGATTGTGTTTTCCTTTCAGTGGTCTCCTAGTATTCGTTAGTTTCATGATGGACCAAGGAGAAGCAGGCAAAGATCTGCCGATATTGGAGCAGACGCGGGAGGCTGATCCCCACAAGACAGAGAGCTCCAAGAAGATGGAGGCAACCACCGAGCCGACCCCAGATACGCTCACGACCACTACTGAGATGGTCAATGCCCCGTTTGAGGTTACAGCCCCCGTGGCACTGTAGGAGCAGTTTTCCCCCTTCGAGGATGTGTCCCCCCCCCCGCTGAGCTGCCCAAGGTGATTTCCTTCTTTGCCGATCTCGATTGTGGTTTTTCATCTAAGTATGTGGTGATTTTTTTAGAAAAGGAAGTATGTGGTGATTAATAATGCAAAATTTTATTAGCTTCGATGCCATGCTATACATAGTGGTTTAAATAACTTGTGTTTCTTATACTAAAAAGTAATTCAGAATTTGTTTCTGTTTCAATTAGAGCCCTGATGCCGACAAGGATTGTGTGGTTGTGCATGTCACTCGCTATGAGGCGGACGACCTGAATATACGCACTAGGAAAACAGAGTTCTTAGGCTGTTGGATCCTGGAAGCCATTTGCGGTTATTCCAATGAAGAGGTGTATTCCAGCCTCACTGTTGTCAGGCGTGTTGTCCAGGGTGTACTAAAGCACAAGAAGTTCAAAGCTACTCCTTCGTTTGTGAGGCATACTGTTCTTGTCAAGCTTACGCAGGAAGATGACGTGGCATGCCTCCACAAACAAGTTTATCAGTGGCAAGGCCACAAGGTTGTCTTCATGAAGGTTCACAGGATTGAGCTGCTGCGGGACGTCCTCGATGATGTTCATGGCAAGGTCCGTCTTGTTCCAGCCCAAATTAGATCAAGGCATGAAATAGTTGCCCCAGCTAGTGTTTAATAGAAGTTTAGATTGTGTCTAATTATCCGAACCTTGCCTGTTATCGACCCCTCTGGGGCTAGTACTCTATTTGAATCCGTCTATGGGAACTGCTGCTACTTTTGTGTGCCCGTGAATCATGTGAGAACCATCGTAATTGTTGCCGAAACAGATGCGTCCTCACTAGTTTTTTCATGAATATGGCATGGTAAGACATAAGTTGTCACGGTTTATCATACGAGCAGTGTGTGTTTTGATGAAATAGAGCACTCGTTCGAGAACCGTGCACCGACGTATACATAAGTACTTGTAAACACTGTTGGTGCTACCCCACTTGTAAGCAGTTGTGCAAAACACGGCACATTGGCTCAGCTCGCTTCAACACTAGGCTATCGACCAGCTAACAATCAACAATCTGCTGTCTGACATATAAGCAACTATGTATCTTGTTACAGTGGTTCATGCAGTTAATTGAGGCCACAATGTAATAAATTCCAAACGTTCAACGCTAGTCCAGCGCTCATGTGGAACACTCACATTAAACTCGTCTTCATAAAAATCTTGAAAAGCATAAGTTAAGCAGTTTTATACATCTCAATGATTCATAGAACATAACAAACATATACTAGTTCAAAGCAAAAGACAAAGTTGTGAGAAGGTTTACAAATCTGGAAAAAACAAGCAAGGCTTCTCTGAGCAAAGGGCCTCCCGGCAGGCTTAAATTTCCTGGAGTTCACTCTGGTTTTTTCTTGTTGCCACCATCCAGGGTTAGGTTCTCTCATTCCAGAATAACCAATTATAATTGTGGTCTCAGCTGGAATGCTGAACTGAACCATGCAGTGTACTGACCAGGTGAAATTCTTGTGCATTCCACTAAATTTAAGCACCGCTATTTGCAGAAATAAGCAGACCACAATGCCTCTTGTCCGCGCACCTGTCCAAAAACCGCCGTGCAGCCGTGCCAGCTAGTCCTCGGTCCATGGATGAACTGGTAGAAAGTGCATTCCGGACTAGGATGCAGTTGTTTTCGCTCGTCCCTGCACTGCAATCAGCAAGTAAAATGTACGAATCAGCTTCTTTTAGATTGCGTTGGTCATTCTACCTTAGTTACTACCAATGTAGGGATACCTTGAAGATGGGAGGTTAGACGACGGCAACGAGGGATAGCCATCTCATTTTGTGCAGTTGTACTAAAACTGAGGTGTGTGCTTTTGATTGCGCGGATAGAAGCGATACGGAGATAGACATCCCAAAACGATATGGAGACAGACATCCCTCTTTGCGCAAATACGAAATACGGTGATTTAAAAAGTGACAGATATTACTACTTCCCCCGTTTCCTCTTAGAACCAAGTGCTAGATTCATGCTATAGCTGTCCCACTTTCTTCCCTGTTTGAACCAACGCTTTGAGTTGACTGTATGAACTAGCTTTACTTCTAATAATAGTAGAAGTCTAGGTGGCTTTGGAACAGCGGACGGAAGTAGAAAAGGATACACACGAAGGGGGAAGAGCTGGGGCAGTAGAGCAAGGCAGGTTTCGAAGGAATATATACCTGAGGATCATCGGCATGTGGCAAAGACGGTGTCGGGAGGACGCATCTTGGCCACAATACCGCAGGGAGGAAGAAGGGGTCGGAGGCCCTCCCGAGCCGGCGCTCTCTCGGAGAGAACGGCACGGCCGCCGATCGGGACGTGCGGGTAGCCGTTGGTCTCCTCCCTCGCCGCTGACGACAGCGTGAACGATGCACCTACACCCACTGCCCGGGTCGAGGTTGTCCGGCCGGATTTGTGACCAACCGTGAGCTGAGAGAGAGAGTGTGGCCACCTATGTCTTGCTTAGATCTAGAGAGCATGAGAGAGTGAACAAGAGGAACCCTAGTAAAGAAAGCACTAAGGCTCCTGCTTTTATATATAGTGGAGTTATTTTGTTGTACCGGCTTCAAAAAAATGCGCTCCTACGTGTACCCGTGAGTGGGTGTGAGAGAACTAGTGCGTGCGTGCACCGCTTCTCTTCGTGAATGTACAATATATACTATGCCCAAAGAACGTTCTCCGCAAGAGTAATAATATAAGTGTGTGACGTGTGAGCTAAAATAAAATGTGCGCACCGTCTTTTGTTTTTTAGAAGTTCTAAGGGTAGGGTGTGAGGAGCACATATGTGCGTGATGTCTACCTGCAGATAGACGATGGGTGCCACGTGCGAGTCTGCGAGAGGACTCGGGAGAGTTGTGACTCGTGAGGGTGCGCGTGCGTGAGAGAGAGGGGGCACGTATCAATGCAATGCATGTGTCCATAAATCATTATCCGACAAATGTTCGCCACAAGACTTTTCCTGACGAACGCCGTAAGAACCGTTAGATCGGCGTCCGATAGTGTCAGTTTTGCCATGTCATTTAATAGAACAGCCACTCCTCCTACACACAAATCTTCCACGTGAGTGTTAGCAACTGTCGTATGCTTCCTCTGTTTCGAAATGCAGTGCATATAGCTTTATTGAAAATTAGAACCTCGCAAACTTTTACCAAGTTTTCATGTACCAAATTGCACATGTAGAATACCCTGTATATATCATTCATCTTTGAGAGGTAACTATAAAGATGGGTGAGGAGTCTACAAAGAAAGACCATCGTATCACCCGCAGCAATTTCAACCATCCTTTAGTGTCGAGGAATATCATAGGAACTCTATATGATATGATTTTTATAGGATTTTTTTCCTTTAGAGCCAATTGGTTCATAGGAATAGATTCATATACTCTACATTTCAAAGGAAATAAACATGATATCGTTTCTATAGCTTTAGAGCCACTTGGTTCAGATGAATGGATTCCTATACTCCCTTAATTTCAAAGGAAAATAAACATTAGCATATATTCAATAGAAAAGTTCCTATGATACGAACCAAATTACATCTCTTTACTAATCCCTCATAGGAATTGAGATACATGTCATCTCTAGATTCAATAGAAAAGTTCCTATGATGTGAACCAAATGACATCTCTTTTCCAATCCCTACTCATAGGAATTGAGATCCTCCATGTCATCTCTTTCCCTACAACTTCCATGTATACATCTTCTATTCCTAAATAGATAGTACAACCCACTAGTAGCTTTTCTCCAAAACATGCAAATATGGCACAAGAACTATATAGTGTGCCAATAACTTGGAAAGATGGTCGCTGGATGAAGCTAACCCGACAGTGCAGAGATGGGCAAATCCGAGCACTACTGGCCATTGGATATCATCAACATTCCACCAGATCTGCCACATGTACAATTTAGAAGACTCCATGGTTGAACTTAAGCATAATGCACAAACCTCAAAACACAAGCACTTCTCCTCTGTTCTAGAATCTTCTGTATCATAATTGATTGTTTTTTTTCTAAATGAATTGCCATTATTTGTTTTTTACTTTATGATTTACAATGCACAACACCATGAATCTTAACATTTTTATAAAACTAATTGATTTTGAATGAGATGAACTATAAGAACTAAACGAACATCTACATCATGCATATATAACTCAAAGCTTTACATGCTATAGTGTGTATTTATTCATAATTTGGTTTTGAAATCTCATGCATTCAATACATGTGTACCTTACTAGTTTTGAGTAGAGTAGCAAATTTCACGCGGCCCCGGTTATATCAAAATGCAGGGCCCATGCATCATTGCCTTTCGGTCGAACCGACGTCCACAATTTTTTGTACGTGTTATATCTCCACTGGTCCCTGAACCCAAAATGTTGCCTCGTTCCCGTAAAACCAAGTGGCCCACATATATTTAAGGCATCGACTCGAACCCGTTTACTACGTCATGCCCCCGTACACCGTACTACTCCTACAAACCCTACCGCCGCACTCATCATCGGTTTTCTTCAAGAGGATGAGGGAGAAGCCGATTTGTAGTGGAGGCGCTTTCAAAAAAAGGATCTGTGGTGGAGACCCCTACCATAGGGTGCCCTAGGTAGCTGCCCCACGCATCATTGTTTTTTCTTTTCTTTATGCTCTTGCACGCTAGAGTGAAATGATGGTTGCTTCGTCCGTCCAGCTTAATGCGGGAAAGGTGGGGCTTTGTGATTTGACCCCTCATCGCTCATTTTCTACTACTGCGGCGCTACGACCGGGGTGCCTCCAATTCCAACCGCTGCTCCGAACTGTAATTTGGTGCATCGCACGTGGAACAAGATGGTGGATGAGCCACATGTCTGCCAAAGGGGTCCTGTTAAGTGTGTCGCCATTTCGTGTGCGGACTGACCCTGCTTGAGTTGCTACGCCAACACGGCAGGAGTAGCCTACCACTTGGTTTTGCTCCTTGGTGAATCCCGACTATATTGATCTAAAAAGATACGTGCTAAACTACCCTCTCCGTCTCGGTTTTTTATTTGTAAGCGTCTCGGTTTATAGGGCCTGCATGAGTTACTATGTCACAAAAAGTATATCACTGGATTCTTATTGGTTGACATGTGAAGAAACAAGAAACGAGGTAGAAGTTAATGCACCGCGCCTTACTATTTCGGGATTATTTGTTTTTCGTAAGATGACTTACTCACCTAGACGGAGGGAGTAGTTGTATTTAAAAGTCGAGGGCGGGGCTTTTCCTACGCGGTAGGCGGGGCAGTTCCGCCTAGTCGGTTCGACAGAGACGCGAGAAGACGAGGCAGTAGGCTACTGCAAACGTAGGGCTATGTGATTTGACAGCGAGTTACTGCTGGACAGGTGGGGGCCCGTGATTTGACTTGCCATTATCAGTTTAACTGCGGCACTACGACCGGCGTGAGTCTCCCGATTCCTGACCACCTCCATATAGGTGCCTCTCCTAATGCTCCACCATGTAGTAGTACAGGCTGGCTCTTGCATGAGAGCCCACTTATCAACTTTTTCCTTGCCTCTCTTTCCTCCACAGATGCAAAAATGCCATGTAAGGCGCACTATTGTACTTACTTGCTCCTACAGGTGCT
Source organism: Triticum aestivum (assembly GCF_018294505.1). Lineage (NCBI taxonomy): Eukaryota > Viridiplantae > Streptophyta > Magnoliopsida > Poales > Poaceae > Triticum > Triticum aestivum. The sequence continues at coordinate 245,680,925 of NC_057801.1, forward strand.
TAAGCTTGCCACATAGGCATAAAGTCTGATGTGGCAAGTTAATCAAGAAGAGAGAGACTAGTTTGGTGACCCAAGGAAGAAACGGTGCTAAGCGCGTGTACCTAGGTGAAAAGACAATTTTGAGTCTATAGCTAATTAAATGAAGCAAACTTAGCAACACCATTTCATTGGAAGAGGTCACTCCTTGGCAAATGCAATAAATACTAGTACTCCCTTTGTCCCATTATATAAGAACGTTTTTGACACTACACTAGCTAGTGTCAAAAACGTTCTTATATTATGGGATGGAGGGAGTATGAAGAAAGAGATAGAGAGGAGTAAAAAAATACACTTATAGCCAACCTTGTTGTACTATGAGTGACTAAGTGATGACTATGTATGACATGCCAACATCAGATAGCCTAACGCACCGTGTTAAATCTCCAAGGGCACGACCACGCGAGCGACGCGACGGTCATGGTAGGCGCGACCATTATACGGGCTGCTGGCAGCCCTTGGATCTGAGATCAAACAGTTGCATGCTAAGTTTCGGAAAATTTGCAAAATAACCCTCCAGGATAGGATATTCAACCATAGGTCTAAAATCACGCCATGCAACCGTTCGATCTCAGATCTAAGGGCTCTCAGAAGCCCGTATCATGGGAGAATGGAAATCCACTACCCTACCGTTCGCACGCTAGCAGTTCGCTCCTACTCATCCCCGCACGTCCTTTAATACTACGGCGGTTTGCTCCTAGATGTCCCATCCATTCACATTACAGCAATTCCACTAATCCTAACCCTCCTCCCAAATCCATGGCGTCCCAAATCTCCTCGATCGGTAGTGAGTACAAGGAACCATCACCGGCGATGAGTTCGACGTCATCTACACCCGTACTTCTGCGACGGTGAAAGGATGCCTTTCTCGCTTCAGACGCATGTTCGAAAACTCACATGATGAGGGGGTCGCTGGGCTAGATGTTGAGTACACCACAATCGTGGGACGAGAGAAGGATCTAAAGGACGAAGAGAGGAAGAAGCCCGTCGTGATCCAGGTTTGCGTACATAACGTTTGCTTGGTCTACCACATATGCCATGCCGACGTTGAGTGCCAGGATTTTAAGAACTTCCTCGAGGACAAAACAGTCAAATTCGTTACTTTAGACTTTAAGAACGACAAAGAAGTCCTGCGTCGAATAGGCCTCGTTGTAGGCAACCCCTTCGACCTCCAGAAGAATCGGCTGGTGCCCTCCCTCAATGCTGACCCTGGTAGGAGCCATGGTTCATCCTTCGTACCGCAAACTGGAGAAACCTCATTACACGTTTCATCGTCATGCATGGCAGCGGAATGTACTAGATATAGACCACATCCAGTACGCTGCAATGGATGGCTGCCTTTGTTTCAATATCTACAAGGGTTGGATGAAGAGCAACAGCCAAGTTGTCGGTTCAAGCAAAAGTATCGGCCAATAGGAAGAGGGACAAGGACGAAGTCGAGGACGTGTACAAGGAGTCCGAGTAAGGTGGCAGTGCCGTTGCTCATGGCGGTTCTAAACTTCTAATGCAGTGTCTACCAGATTAGTTGCATAGTTTAATTTCAGGTGTGGTTAGTTTAATTTGAGGGGTGTGTTGTGCTGAGCCCCCAGCAGAACTGTGTTATGTTTCTTCTCGTTACTTTAACTCTTCAGTATGTACATACTAGTACTAGTATTTCTTTAATAGAATTTAGCACCCCAATTAAGCACGTACTAGCTTTTTTAATAATACTATATGCATAATTTGGCAACGAGCGCTCTCTATAGGTACCACCTTTTTTAAAAATTTCAATTTTTGCTCCATGGCGCAATCCATCGATAGTAGAGTACTACTGTACAAAAGTATACATTTTTTTAACAGGCCAGCGTACTGTTCATTATATATATATATATATATATATATATATATATAGTTTAATTCTCAACCTAGAACGACGTGCATGCCATGTAGTAAACCGATCCGGAGGAAGTATAGTAAAAATGAGGTGATTTTACCGAGCGATCGGCGGGGGAGTATGGCTTGTCATGTGGTCCCACGTGTCATGATGCACCAGGGTGATGCGCGTGTCCTTCTCGAGGCATAAGCAATACTAGTACATGGTTTGAGATGATGTCGAACCGAAGTGTGAAATAATGGTTGCTTCGTCCGTCTAGGAAGGTGCAGCATTGTGATTTGGCGTCTCATTGCTCATTACTAATACTGGGCCGGTACGAGTGGGGTGCGTCCCCCTGCTGTTCTGCACTGTTATTTGGTGCTTGACACGTCGACCCGGTTCCTATATGTCCCACATGTCAGCGACAGGAAGTACAGAATTCATGAAAGGGAGCATCGACAAAGGAGTATACTACAGAATTCATGAAAGGGAGCGACTTAGTTTTGGAAAAATCTGTTTTTATGGAGTACATACCCACTAGGGTTTATAGGGCTCATCTAAAAAACATTCGTTTTTCCGTTTGATAAGTCTCGATTCTACTATACTAGTAGTAGTACCATTACATGTTGGATTTCGAGGTGCGTTAGATCACCCGACGCAAGCAGTGTCAAGAGGAAACTAACCAATGCATGTACTAGTTCATGGAAATTTAGTGGTCATTTGTGCATTCATTCTAATTAATGCCTCGGTAAACATAACTTCTTGAGAAAAATGAGCATACTGTGCAAACAATGAAATTAATTCGACCACTCACCGTCTACCTTGGTTGGAGAGATTTTGAAATTGAGCCATAAATTGGAAAGGAGGGAGTAGTAACTTTTGTCTCGATTACTATTTGTGGCCTTGTATAGATTCAAAATGTATATTTTTATAGTGGCCTTGTATAAGTAAATAGAGGGAGTACTAACCAATGTACGTAGTAGGGACGAGTAGTAAATGGAGGGAGTAGTAAAATTTTCTCCCCGTGCTGCGAGCCACCGCGCGCGTTCGCGTGGGAGCGGGCGTAAAGGTGTACAGTAGTACAGTAGTAAGCTTCACCTCATCCTGCGAGCCACCGCTCCCATGGGCGGGGGAGACGGCGTACTAAGCAAGTTTCTCCTTGTTCTGCGAGTTGACGGGACACATCAAAAGTACTCCAGTGTATAGAGCCTTGCCTCTAAGGTAGGCCCCACATGGTTTGCCTATTTTTTAATTTAACATAATGCGTCAAGTCGCAATTTGATTGTTCACCCGTGGTAGACGATCCTCCCTCCACCAAGTGGACAACTAGTACACATGCCAAATTACCACGTGGGCTGCCTTTTTCGTACAGAAATGAGCTCCACCGTGTACCTGTGCGGGTGTGGTTGGGAAAGAGACGGGAGTACGTGCGCCGTGCGTGCACCTCTTATCTTCATGCACGTCCCCCACCTACGTGGGTGTGTGTGAGAGAGATACGAACCTAGACATAATGCGTCGTCCATCCCCATGCCTCCGCCCAGTCCAACCACCAGTCACCACCACGGCACCACACCCCACTCCTCCTCACCTTATCTCTCATATTTCTCCCTCCATTTTTATATACAAGGGGCCACTATCAAAATTACAATTTGTAGATATATAAGGCCACTAACACTAATCGATGCAATATTAATGGTATTTGCCTCATGGTACTAGCAAAGGAGGACATTAATTATCCCTTGCATGCATGCGGGAGTTTGTTAAAAAATGCATCTTGATGTTCCGTGCAATGCACGGGCATCTTGCTAGTCCATGAAAACAACACATGGCAAAATTCCACGGTGAACGAGGGATTTGAATCTGTTGGGAGGGGCTGTTTGGATCTTGTCCGGGGTAGCCAAAATATTGGTGACCCTTTTGTCCACCGGTGCCTTTGCCAGCGATGAACAAGGAACGGCTTGGGTGCTCATGCTGTCATGCATCCTCCAGCGCGCACGTTGGAGACGAGCTCGCACGAGGTGTGTTTTTTGTCCACAACAACACCCGAGCCGCCCGCAGACCGACCGGTGACCCACAAATTACGCCATCCAATCGTATCCGCACACATTATGACAGCAACTCAACCAACCGGACGAAATTCACCCAAACACGTAGACAAACTGATATTTCATGTAAACAACGACGGAAATCATATAAAATACCGGATTTTCACACAAACATGACGGATTTCATTACATTCAAATGAACTACGCGGTGCTAGTTCTGGACAGCACAGGTATATAATACCTGGCCTAAATGGTCGCCCGCCGATCGATTTGTCTTCCTCATGTCCGGCAGCACGATCACCGGACTGCCGGGAGCCCCGGTGGTATATGCTTTAGTGCAAAGGATGGCTCGCTTCCCCACTGCCCAACTGATATCATTCACTGGTGCCGAAGATGATGGTGGCCGGCACCGGTTCGAGTTCATCACCGGCCACTACTTCGCCATGGCCGGCACCAGCTCGAGTTCATCCTAACATTCACCTCTTCCGTGGAGCCCATGCAGGGTCGATGAAGGTCCTCGCAACAAAAGGATCCAGCAAGACACCTGCTGTGTACGCCGGCGTTGCCTCCGCGGTGGCCTTCATGGGACCCAAGCGGCGGCGTCCTCCCATGTTCTACTTCTCCTTGATGATGGTGGCGGACGCGGAGGCGCTGGCCATCGACTCATCACTCTCCGCGCACCTGACTTCTGTCGCTGCTTGCATGGCGCGGCCGCCGGCATGGGAGTCTCGGCCACAGAAACGGGAGATGCGGTACGAGGCGGCAGCGTGGACGGCAGCAACGACGCCCGTGCGCCGCTCCTCGTCGAGCTGTCCTGGAGCGGCAAGTTGCTGAACCACGCGCCGGCTTGGGGTGGCAACTAGCTCCGTCGAGCGAGGGGAGGGAGGTGGATACGCGAGCTGCATAGCTCGTATCTGGCGGGCTACCCAGTCGGCTTGAATGCGGAATAACTACTCTTCGTAAGCCATTGTAAGAGTGGACAAAATGGTGAAGGAGATAGGGGAGCGGCAGAGGTGTGCGATTCTTGGCCGGCGTTTGGCCTCGTTTAAATAGGAGATTAAATAGACGGCGGACGGGAGGAGCTCGGCCGACGTTGCGTTTAACGCCGGCCTGGTCATGAATGGACGTGTGTCCAGAGTGGGTTTCTCGGCTTCCACACGGGCGGGTTTCATGGAGGCGTTTGAATGCGGCACGAAGGCGTGTTCAGCGGGGCGTGCCGCGAGTGGCGCCCTTGACTCTAACGTGTGGGCTCTTTGGGTGCATGGCCTGCTTGTCAGTGACCCAACGCAGGCAGCGCATAGTAGAGGAACCTTTGGTGGGCCAGGGCGGTCAGAAGCGGGCATTTCACAAACCGATGATTGTTCATTGAGTGTGATGTCATATTTTTCATGTAGTTAAGCCTACTATGTTGATAGCCCATTCGATACATTGTGATTCATAAAGAGCGATGCAAACATCAATGTTCTACTTATCACATATAAGATTGATTAATACCTGTAACAATCCATGTCCTTAACAAAGGGTGCACGCACGTATAGGTTGAGCGTGTGTATTGCGTCGTGTGCTGTGTGCATGCAGGCGTGCGAGTGTTCCGTGCGTGCAAGGCTACGTTTCATTGTTGCATGCATGGGTGCGTACGTGCGTGTGTACGTGAGTGCATGTGTACGTGTCAGTGTTGCACGCCAGCATGCGTGCGTGTGTACGTTATCAATCCAGTAGGAGACCTCGCACAAGTCCCTCGTACCTACACAAAACGATAGCTCCTCGCAACCAAGGCAATTAGGGGTTGTCAATCCCTTCACGGTCACTTACGAGAGTGAGATCTGATAGAGATGATAAATAATATTTTTGGTATTTTTGGTTAGAGATGTAAAGCAAAAAGTAAAAGGCAAAGTAAAAACAAAGCAAGTAATAAAGTAATGGAGATTGATATGATGAGAATAGACCCGGGGGCCATAGGTTTCACTAGTGGCTTCTCTCAAGAGCATAGAAATTCTACGGTGGGTGAACAAATTACTGTTGAGCAATTGAAAGAATTGAGCATAGTTATGAGTATATCTAGGTATGATCATGTATATAGGCATCACGTCCAAGACAAGTAGATCGAAATGATTCTGCATCTACTACTATTACTCCACTCATCGACCGCTATCCAGCATGCATCTGGAGTATTATTAAGTTAAAAACAGAGTAACGCCTTAAGCAAGATGACATGATGTAGAGGGATAAATTCATGCAATATGATAAAAACCCCATCTTCTTATCCTCGATGGAAACAATACAATACGTGCGTTGCTGCCCCTTCTGTCACTGGGAAAGGACACCGCAAGATTGAACCCAAATCTAAGTACTTCTCCCCATTGCAAGAACTACAAATCTAGTTGGCCAAACCAAACGGATAATTCGAAGAGACTTGCAAAGATAACTCAATCATACATAAAAGAATTCAGAGAAGATTCAAATATTGTTCATAGATAAGCTGGATCATAAACCCACAATTCATCGGTCTCAACAAACACACCACAAAAAGAAGATTACATCAAATAGATCTCCACGAGAGAGGGGGATAACATTGTATTGAGATCCAAAAAGAGAGAAGAAGCCATCTAGCTACTAGCTATGGACCCGAAGGTCTGAATTAAACTACTCACACTTCATCGAAGGGGCTATGCTGTTGATGTAGAAGCCCTCCATGGTGGATGCCCCCTCCGGCGGAGCTCTGGAACAGGCCCCAAGATGGGATCTCGTGGATACAGAAGGTTGCGGCGGTGAAATTAGGTTTTTGGCTCTTGTTCTGATCGTTTGGGGATACGTAGGTATATATAGGAGGAAGGAGTACATTGGTGGAGCAACAGGGGGGCCACGAGGCAGGGGGGACACGCCCTAGGGGGGCACCCCCCACCCTCGTGACCGCTTCTTTTGTTCCTTGGAGCAGGGTCCAAGTCTCCTGGATCACGTTCGGTGAGAAAATCACGTTCCCGAAGGTTTCATTCCGTTTGGACTCCATTTGATATTCCGTTTCTTCGAAACACTGAAATAGGCAAAAAACAGCAATTCTCAGTTGGGCCTCCGGTTAATAGGTTAGTCCCAAAAATAATATAAAAGTGGAAAATAAAGCCCAATATAGTCCAAAACAGTAGATAAAGTAGCATGGAGCAATCAAAAATTATAGATACGTTGGAGACGTATCAGGCATCCCCAAGCTTTGGCATACTTTGGCATAATTTCAATGTAAATCTTCTTAATTGTGGCATGAATATTCAGATCTGAAAGATTCAAGACAAAAGTTCATATTGACATAAAAAATAATAATACTTCAAGGATACTAGTCAAAGCAATCATGTCTTCTCAAAATAGCATGGCAAAAGAAAGTTCATCCCTACAAAATCATATAGTTAGGCTATGCTTCATTTTCGTCACACAAAGATGTTCCCAACTTCTATACCCCCGATGACAACCAAGCAATTGTTTCATACTTAAATAATCTCAAAAAATTTCAACCTTCACGCAATATATGAGCGTGAGCCATGGATATAGCACTATGGGTGGAATAGAATATGATGATGGGGATTGTGTGGAGAAGATAAAAAGGAGAAAGTCTCACATTGACGAGGATAATCAACGGGCTATGGAGATGCCCATTAATTTATGTCAACATGAGGAGTAGGGATTGCCATGCAACGGATGCACTGGACCTATGAATGCTCAACAAAAGAAAACTAGTGGGTGTGCATCCAACTCGCTTGCTCATGAAGACCTAGGGCATTTGAGGAAGCCCTTCGTAGGAATATACAAGCCAAGTTCTATAATGAAAAATTCCCGCTAGTATAAAAAGACAACTTATGAGACTCTCTATATGAAGAACAAGGTGGTACTTTGAAGCACAAGATATGAGACTCACTGCATGAAGAACAAGGTGCTACTTTGAAGCACAAGTGTGGAAAAAGAGATAGTAGCATTGCCCCTTTTTTTCTTTTTTTGGGCCTTTCTTTTTTTTCTTTTGGCCTTTCTTCTTTTTTTTGTTTGGGCAATGCTCTAATAATGATGATCATCACACTTCTATTGATTACAACATAAGGATTACAACTCGAAACTTAGAACAAGATATGACTCTATATGAATGCCTTCGGCGGTGTACCAGGATGGTGCAATGAATCAAGAGTGACATGTATGAAAATAATGCATGGTGGCTTTGCCACAAATACGATGTCAACTACATGATCATGCAATGGCAATATGACAAAAGTAATGTATGTCATGATGATGATGATGGAAGTTGCATGGCAATATATCTCGGAATGGCTATGGAAATGCCATGATAGGTAGGTATGGTGGCTGTTTTGAGGAAGATATAAGGAGGTTTATGTGTGATAGAGCGTATCGTATCACGGGGTTTGGATGCACCGGCAAAGTTCGCACCAACTCTCAAGGTGAGAAAGGGCAATGCACGGTACCGAAGAGGCTAGCAAAGGCGGAAAGGTGAGAGTGCGTATAATCCATGGAATCAACATTAGTCAAAAGAACTCATATACCGTGGATACAGAAGGTTGCGGCGGTGGAATTAGGGTTTTGGCTCCTGTTCTGATCATTTGGGGTACGTATGTATATATAGGAGGAAGGAGTACATTGGTGGAGCAACAGGGGGGCACGAGGCAGGGGCGTGCCCTAGGGGGGGCGCCCCCCACCCTCATGACCACCTCTTTTGTTCCTTGGAGCAGGGTCCAAGTCTCATGGATCATGTTCGGTGAGAAAATCACGTTCCCCAAGGTTTCATTCCGTTTGGACTCTGTTTGATATTCCGTTTCTTCGAAACACTGAAATAGCCAAAAAACAGCAATTCTGGGCTGGGCCTCCGGTTAATAGGTTAGTCCCAAAAATAATATAAAAGTGGAAAATAAAGCCCAATATAGTCCACAACAGTAGATAAAGTAGCATGGAGCAATCAAAAATTATAGATACGTTGGAGACGTATCACCCCCCACGCCGAGATTTTTCTCCGGGGATCCCCACCTCACTGCCCAAGGAACGCCCCCCCACCGCCGGTGACTGCCAACCAGAGGTCTCATGACTTCGAATACCCACCGACCACTAGTTTATTACCATTTCTGTCCTTCATATACGCGCTGATGGGTGGGCCCTATGGTAATCTGCACTGCTGAATGTGGACCATTTGATTGGTTAATTGATCGTGTTATCAACAAACTACGGAGCTGTATGGTGAGCCAGTGACCGTATGATCACCCTAAAATATACTCCTATTTTATTAACACAGTACAGACTCAAATTACCATTTCTTTCTTTCATATACGGGCTGACAGGTGGGCCCCACGGTTACGCGCCCCGATGGTGCAACACTAGTTGTGCCGTTTGACTGGTCAATTGATTGTGTCATCAACAAAATATGGAGTTGTACGGGTGAGCCAGTGGTAGTATAATCATGACATGTATTTGTTCAACACAGTACAGACGCAAGGGCTCATATATACACGCAAGCACTCACCACTATAAGCGCACACACGCGAACCCTACCCCTATGAGCACCTTCGAGAGAGTGGGCCAGCATATATGATCTTGAGATTTTACGAAGTCAGCATAGGTGCCTCGTAGTCGAGTGGAACGTCTCCTCCCACTGAACGTACATCGCCGTAAAATACTAAAATTAACACAAAATAAATGCAAGCACCAGGACTTTAACCTTGGTGGGCTCAAGAAACCACTTCCTCTAACCATCCAACCACATGTTGGTTAGCACGACAAAATGTATGTGGTGACCATCATGAGCTTATTCTGAAGTCCAGTGACCATATCGTGCTTTCGCTTCAAATACAATGACCGTAAGTGTCGTCAACAAAATACGGAGCACGCATCAAATGCAAAGTTCGTCAGTGTCATCAACAAAATATGGAGACGTATCGTGAGCTAGATACTGTTGTACTATTGTATATGCTTATTTTCTTAGTGGCCGATTGCGTGTGTGGTGTGGTGGGCACATCATTCCTAGTTGTGGTGGGTCAGCATGAAGACTCATGGGTCGGTTCCATCCTGCGCCACATATAGGTTGGACCGAGGCGTGTTATACGGAGACCCATGTGGAGGACTCGGTGTACAACATGAAGCTACCAGAGTCGCGGAGGACTCTATCCCCACTGGTGATAAGCCGACTATATATGATTTGTAACCCTAGGCCCTTAGTATGTTCTACAAGCTTGGGGGCTAGTTCGTCGATAGTATACACACACACACAATGCCTGGTATTCACGTGTACTTTGTACACACCCCTATCACTAATATACAGTACCAGGAGTAGGCTCTTTCTTCAATTGCAAGGGTCCAATCCGAACTAGGGTAAAACTTTGCCTTGTATTACCATCCAGCCTAATAGCCAGGGATATCCTACCGAATGATATGATGAAATCATATCTGCCAACTACTATTAGAGAGGTGTGTCGAGGGGGGGGGGGCAATGTGTGCGAGAGAGGCCTAAAGATAATGTGCGTGCGGAAGACACGTAGGCACATTTATGTGCGTATAGAGGGCTAGTAGAGACCATGCATGTGTATATATGCATGTGAGAGAAATAGTGTTTTCCAACTGAGATTAGTGAAAAGAGTGGTACATAGTAGTCAGAAAGAGAGAGAGAGAGAGAAACAGAGAGAGCATGTGCGTGAGACACCCCGACACCCTGAGAGAGATTGTGGACATGTGTGAAAGAGAAATGCCGATGCATATAAAGTGTGTGCACTTATGCGTTAGATAGAGAGATATATAACGCGTTTGTGAGAACGGGGCAAGGCATAGTGCATCTACGTGTAAAAGGCGGTTCTACACATTAAATTAAAATATAAATGGCATTATTATTTTTGGATGAGATCATGAATTTTACAAAATTGCGTATGGACGAAAATCGGTCTATCAGACACCCATACTCTATTGAATTCTAGCATGTGCATGTGTTTATTTCATATTATCGATCCATAGAGTGAGAGCGGTTTGAAATACAGGCAATGGATGCTTATGCAATTCATATATAAACATTAATTAGTGCACTCCATGTTGTTAGTGTGAAGCACTTTATACATTTGTCACTTGCATGGATACATTCCAAATTGCTAGCTACGAAATAAAATACATGTTGAATTCAACATAAAGGGGGTTTCGAAGATTCGAGTTCATAGGAAGTGCATTCATCTATTTGAACCCGAGATAATGGCATTTGTAAATCAGATGTAAAAGGGGGCATCAATCTTTGTTGTGAGTTTGAACATGCTGTATATATTCATACGCATATCTAGCTTTTTTTTGCAACCAAGGAGATTATACCTGGAACCATGCATGAACTGAGGTAAATTGCATATTTTTTAATATATACTCGTGTACAAAGTATATTAAAATGTACCCCCTCCATTCCAAAATAATCATAGCTTTAAGATTTTCAAGAGTAAAGATTTGTGAAGTTTGACAAATCCTGAAAGTTCAATTCAAGAGAACCGAAAACGTTAATGCTTCTGCTCCCAAATATTGAACGAAGCGCCAAATAGGCCTCTGGTCACCCGAAACCGCGCGAGACTAATGTTTTGGTGGTAGGAAATTACTGTACTGACTCTGACCCGTGTAGCCTATCGGCCCGATGTCCAAAGGTCTAAACCGGGGTAGGTTTGTAACTTCACCAAGACGCTAGTCTCAACCGCCTCCGAGAAGCATTCATATGCCGTGGGCGCCTAAACACCCATGCGCTCGGCCGAAATCTATCCCGCCCACATTTGGGACACCTAACATGACTGTCCTACCCCCAACCCGCAATATGTCCGAAATTTTAGATGGGGGCAAAGTTTGTAACTTTCCCCAAATTTCAAACAAGCAAGTCTCAAACCGAAACATTATTCCCCCTTAGTTCCCCGCCTCCCTCCGTTTCCCCATTCATACTCCGTGGGCGCGAAAACACCCTCTCCACCAGCCGCGAAACCCCAGCCTCCTCCGTCCTCCACCCCATAGCGCCCAATCCACCGCCGCCCTCCTCCATCACGCCGGAGCCTGTACCCCGACGTCGTCATCCAACACAACCGCAACCGCAACGACCTCAAGGACTTAGTAGCTGAAGCCGAGGAAGAGCTGCCTCCACGATGCCGACGCCAACATGCGCTGCACCAGAACCACTCCAACCACGCCGTCCTGCGCCTCACTGTTGCGGCTCCACTCTCGCAATCGTCCACCGCACCGGAGCTGTTCCCGCTACACCGTCATTTGCCGCCTCGGATCTACTTCCCCGCCGCCGACAGGAGGCCACCGCACCACACTCAACAACTTGGCCATGGGTTCGTCCAAGGCTGCACCGTCCTCCACAACTTCTGCTTTCCGGTGAACAACAAGATCGTGGGAAAAACAGAAGGAGAACACAGCACTGCCAGCAGAAATAGGTACTCCTCTTCGCTTATTCGTGCAAATCTTACGTCTCCGCTCACACCATATTCATCCCACGAAAGAAACTAGTTGAGCGCTTCTTACTGCATCTTCTTCGTGATACTAAATGCACAAGGTTTCCTCCCTTTTACTATTTCACCTTTGCTAGAGGTCAGTAGCCCGCCCAGATTTCAATTCAGGGTCAGTCGAACCACAATTATGGTCTGCAAAATCTTGTGGGCCTTTAGCTGGGCCGGCCCATTATGGTCTGCAAAATCTTGTGGGCCTTTAGCTGGGCCGACTGATTGTGGTCCGCAAAATCTTGTGGGCCTTTAGCTGGGCCGGCCCATTATGTTCTGCTAAGTTTTGTGGGCCTTTAGCTGGGCCTGCCCATTATGGTCCGCTAAATCTTCGGTTGGGCCGGCCCATTTGAACTTTGTGGGCCAATTTTGGGTCGGTTGACGTGTCAACATATCATAGGCCCATCTCGACCGCTGGGTGAGTGACACCTGTGCCAACACGGAGCTGACACGTGGATCCGTCAGCTAATGAGAATTTTACACGTGGAAAATCGGCATTGGTCGTGGCTGTTAACGGTTTATCGGATCCAAAATCCGACCCGATAGCTTAACGACATTTCGTTATGGTGGATGCCACGTGTCGGTCACCCTTGACGAAAGCACTCCTGTGGCACGCGATTTATCGTCATGGAAGTGGACACTTCCGTGATGATAATTTTTGTAATGTCATGGAACACCTCTACGACAGCACAGGTATGACTATCTTGATTCTGTCATAAATTTGTCATGGATGTACATGCATGACAAAAAACGCGACCTACTGTGACAAACACATATCATCACGGAAGTGTATTTTTTTGTAGTGGCGTCTGGAGGTCAGACATATGTCCCTTGAAAATTGGCCCCGAAAGCGTCCTCAAGCTCCTCCCAACTTCCTATTGAGTTTTCGGGGAGGCTTTTCAACCAGTGCTGGGCTGGTCCTTTCAACTTGAGCGGTAGGTATTTGATGGCATGGAGATCGTCTCCACGAGCCATGTGGATATGAAGAATGAAGTCCTCAATCAAACTGCAGGGTCTGTTGTTCCGTCGTATGCCTCGATGTTCATGGGTTTAAACCCCTCTGGAAATTTATGATCCAGTACCTCATCGGTGAAGCATAGGGTGTGTGCGGCACCCCTCTATCTTGATGTGTCGTGGCATGCTTCCGACGGATGTAGTGTTCGGTGTAGATTCCGAGCTGGTATTCGATAAGTGTAGTCGTTTTGGTGACCGTGATCCTGCGTAGGAGCACGTTTCCTAGATCCATAGATGGACCTGGCCATACCAGCTCTTTTGTCCAGGTGCTCACGTAGATCGTGAGCTGACTTCTGTGTAGCGTCCTTAGCTGCTTTGTCTCGGCCATGAGGTGGTCGGTCCGGCCGATCGGCCGTATTATTTTTCGGCGGGATGGGCTTTATAGCCTCGTCGTCGAATTCCGGCAGCAGCTTGCGCTATAGGTAGCTCTTTGTGTGGCGATCGCCACCGTATTTTTGTCAGTGTGGAGCACTTTATTCCATCTTCGGTTGAGCGTATCCTGCGCGGCCTTAAGCCTTTGCTTGTGCTTCTTCAAGCTTCTCGCGGTGGCAATAAGCCTTTTGTGGAGGTCTTCTTGTTCCAAGTGCTTTTCAAGGATGATGAGTGCATCGTCGTGCAGACTATTCTCCTCTCAGGAGATAGGTTTATAAGTTTTATTTTCTGCATCGCTGTGATCGGCCAGCGGCCCCAGACTATGTTCACCATCCCCTGGCTCATCCCGCTCCATCGCTGGGTCCATGGGGTCGTCGTTACCTTTGGAGTCGACCGGGGTATTATTCTTTCTTATGCCATTATCATTGTCTTTGCTGTGGCGGGATTTAGAGCGGCGCCGTCGTCGGTGCTTTGGTTGATTCTCGAGAGGATTATCCTCCATTGCATCCTTGCGTTCCTCGCCATTGTTCTCTTTGGGTGTGTCCACCATGTATATATCATACAATTAGGTGGCTGTCTAGCGCAGTGTGGGCGGTGGTTCGAAGCCCATGACCAAAAACGAGTCCGGGGGTCGATGACACAGACCTCATCAGAGGCGAAGTCCGTGTACGGCTCTATCACCGATGAGTGCGCGGCCTCCGTGGTGGGGTCCATCGACCCGTCCTGAGATGGCACGATCTGCTCCGGGTTAAGGGACGGGGCAGCTACAGATGTGATCTTCCGAACACCATCCGATGGCAGATCTAAGTCATGCTCATCGGGGCTGTTCGGTGCACCTGTCACGGGCTCCAATCCGTCAAAGATCAAGTCTCTGCAGTTGTCGGCAGTGTAGTTCAGGCTTCCCAACCTGACCCGGTTGTAAGGGGCATAGCTATCGATCTTCTCCAGATGGCCAAGCGAGTTGGCACGCAGTGGGAAGCGCCAACTACGAATATCTGTACAGAGAGGAAAACCTCACCTTGGAGCGCATCTTTGTGGATGACTGAAGGAGCCATCAAGCCTTACCGCGATGACACAGTGGAACTCTCAATGAAAGCACCAATGTTGGTGTCAAAACCGGCAGATCTCGGGTTCGGGGTCCCGAACTGTGTGTTTGAGGCTAATGGTAACAGGAGGCGGGGGACACAATGTTTACCCAGGTTCGGGCCCTCTCTATGGAGGTAATACCCTACTTCCTGCTGATTGATCTTGATGATATGAGTATTACAAGAGTTGATCTACCATGAGATCATATAGGCTATACCCTAGAAGCTAGCCTATGATTATGATTGTTCTTGTCATACAGACTAAACCCTCTGGTTTATATAGACACCAGAGGGGGCTAGGGTTACACAGAGTCGTTTACAGAGAAGGAAATCTACATACCCGAATAGCCAAGCTTTCCTTCCATGCAAAGGAGAGTCCCACCCGGACACAGGACGAAGTCTTCAATCTTGTATTTTCATAGTCCAACAGTCCGACACAAGTACATAGTCCGGCTATCCGAGGACCCCCTAATCCAGCACTCCCTCACTTGCCACTGCCTTCTCCCTGCTCTGTGCCTCGCCAACGCTCTCTCCCTACTCTTCCTCGCCTCGTCGCTGCCGCTCCACCGTGCCTCCACATCACCGGGAAACATGGGGATACCGCGGCGTCCGCATGCGCCCCTCCGGCGGCTTCTCCACTGAGATCCGGTTCCACGGGATGCGCCTCGGCCACGGCAATTTCGACACTACGAACAAGGCTGCCCGCGCGTACGACGTGGTGGCGTGGTGCCTCCGGTGGCCTCATAGAACATTGAACTTCCCCAACGTGCCGACGCGGGAGCGGTTGCAGGAGCTCACGCCTCTACCGCGGCTTAGCACCGACGAGGATCATGGCGACAACCGGAGGCGGGAGCACCGTCTCGACATCACCGAGATGGACGAAGAAGACATGCTGTTGTGGCGCCAATGCTTCCCGCAGGACATCATCAACAAGCGCGAGTTCTACGCGAAAAGGAGGGCGGAGAGGGATAAGAGGAGGGTAGAGCGGGCCCCCTATCGCGAAGACAAGCGTAGGCGAAATGCGGACGCTCAATTCAACACGAGGCTAGGAGTAGCGCCGCCCTAGGAATCCGACGACGTTCGGTATATTCATGCATACAGTCAGACGTCGGAGGAGGACATCACCGAGGAGGAGTTGGACAACAAGGAGTAGTTGAATTATCTTTTTTTATCTATCTATGCTGAGAACTATCCTCTACTCTCTAGTCTCTCTACTTCTTGATCTCAGCACTGTAAATGCTTTTTTTAAAGCGCCGAGTGTTGTGATTCTGTTGGAGATGCTCTAAGATGGCAGACGAGTGCTTTAATGTTGCCCACAGGATGCACGAGTATTACTAGTAGTATATTTTTCATGCCATGTTGAGATTTTAAAACCACGAGTTCGAACATGCAGAGGAGCAATGAAGACCAAACACGGGATATTGGGGACATCTTCAAGGAGCGTGGCAAGTTAAAGAGGATCTACACTGAACCTGTAAAACGAGCTTTGGTAAGTAACACCCTTTCAATTACTTTCGTTTAGCCTCGTGTTCTTCGATGTGTATATGTTGTAGTTTCTGTTTCACTTAAGCCTCGTGTTCTTCGATGTGTAATAAGAAGAGTCTTAATCATCCTAATGCTTTCATTTTTAGCTTGATGTAGGAAGTGGGTGTTCTCACCTTGTAGTTTGTTTTTATATTTTTTTTCCTTTTGAATTCACTTCTCCGAGTTCTGTTTTTCTGGCTTCTCCCAAATGGATCTGGTTTGCTCTGAGTATTGATCTAAAAAAGAAGTAACTTCATGTCAGGATGTAGTTCCTATGACGAGGGAAGTATGGTCAACCTCGAGATCATGTTTCCAAAATGAGGTTGGATTACACACAAGGTGCCAGTTCCCTAATGATGCTGGATTAGACACAAGGTGCAAATTCCCAGATGATGCTGGATTACACACAAGCCAGGTGGAGTCGTCAGCTGTCCGTGTCCTCGTGGCTCTAGTAAAGGCTGAAAGAAATCATGTAGTAGCCCTTGAGAATATAGCTGAGTTCCTGAAGAAGCGAAAAGAGCAATCAGATGCTCTATTCACCCAACCCAATGAAGAGATGGAAGAAGCCAGAAATAAGCTAGCAGAGGCAGAGCAGGCTAGGCGTCTCCTGCTATCTAAAACTGTTGTCAATACAAAATTTCCTTCATAATAGCTAGGTTCAAATGTTTATCCAATCAGCATGACTGTTGTGATGTGCGTGCATCTACTGATGTGGCACAAAATATTTTTTTGGGTCATGTAATAACATCAATTACTTTCCAAACAATAACAGACGAAGCATTGGACATGGTATAGTTCACACGCAAGCCCGACATTCCAAGTTCAACTTTCACATCAAACTCATGTTCACAGATATCTACACATTCATACCTAATGTCCACATCCATGATTCACTTCAAAGCCAAAAAATGTGAGGAGAAAATAAAGAAAAACCTCTACTAGTTACTGCTACCAGTGCGAGGACAACAAGTCAAGACCATGCGTAAATTAATTATATTTTGTTCATTTTTTCGTTCTAAAATGCCGGCCGGCTCGCGGAAGGACGTGTTGCTAGAACAAGCGGATTCAATGAAGGTAGGAGGGGCAGTCTGAAGCTGGTTGCATGCGGCTATGAGGCGTGCTTAGCCGGACCTGCAACAAGTTGGGCCCTCTTGGCCGGCGCGCCGGTTCAATGCCCACGGTATGAGAGGCCGCGTCCGTGTAAGAGCAATCACTCCCTCTAGTCCTTTTTTGTTTGGGTATAACAAAATCTAATTTTCCATTCGCATTTTGCAAGTAAAATTCATGGACAAACTTTGACCCAAAATACGATGGGGACTAGTAAACAAAAACAGAGGTAGTAGGTTTTTTTAATCAAAGAAGGGTTTCCCCTTCTGATTTTCATTACTGAAAACCAGCATCTAAATCTAAACCATAGTATTTGCCCTAGAACTACTAGATTCAACATCTCGCAACATAAACCCGTACAACCATATGCCAAGGAGGTCCGTAGTACTATGAATCCCATTTTCGCTCCATACCAATCGTTCTAAAAACTACTTAGTACTTATAATGCGCCATTGAAAATCGGAACTCTTAACCCTGCTAAAAAATGATATTCTAAACATGGCTACTCGATCTGTGGCAACTGGCGAGCCACCGCCTCCAAGTCGTTCACCTGTGGTCCCGACCATCAACTCCTACGGATCAAATTATCACGCGAGCTGACTATTCCTACAAAGGTCCTCCACCACGTACCCGGTACCCGCGAATGTAGCAATCGTGCACCTAGGGTTTTAGGGTTTATTTGGTAACGTTGCCTTTACGTAACACGCATGTGTGCAAGATAGCGAGAGACCGACTACGTGCGTGCGCCTCTTCTCTTTGTATATGTACTCCACCATTTGTCTGGTGTGCAAAAAATTATAATAACTACTAGTAATGTGCCAATGTGTTGCCACACGATCAAAGTAGATTAATACATATTCACCGATTTGATAGAAAAGAATTCTAGTTTTGAAATATGTATATCACTAAAAATATGTTATGTTTCACTCAAAATATATTCTTTGGCGGTTTTGATGAGATAAGGGAGGAATATTGTTGGTTTCAAGATTCGAGAAGCGGTATATGTCTAATTTCTACTCTTACTAGCAAGATGCCCGTGCATTGCACGGAACATCAAGATCTTGTGGGACAAAAGGATGAATGAGGGAAGGCCTTATCTGCAAATGTGGAGAGGAGTGCGGGTAAATTGCCATATTTTCCTTCCTATCCGTCAGATATAAATCGGATGACCTACATTGCAGGATGGCAGGCCCACCATCATCACCAACTCTGTTTTTTATCCCTACTCTTATAAAAATCATAGTCGGTGATGATCGAGTGCCTGCCATCCATCAATATAGGTCGTCCGATCTATACCTAACGGATAGGAAGGAAACTATGGCAATTTTGCAAAAAGATACCCACACGCCTCTCCACATTTGCAAATAAGGCCTTCCCTCGTTCTTCCTTTTCTCCCACAAGATGAAATACTCATACAAATGCATCTTGATGTTTTGTGCAACGCATGGGCATCTTGCTAGTTGTTGCAAAAAGCCCATGTGTGAGAGAGAGAGGGAGAGAGGAGGAGGATGGAGTGTATGTGTTACAAAGACACAAAGAGTGTGTTTGCGAGAGGTATCAGCTTAAAATGAGGCGATTGTGTGTGTGTGTGTGTGCACGATCGTGAGGGCGTGTCTCGAGAAGGGAAGAAAAATCTACATATATACAAAGAGCGGGAGAGAGACATGTATGCGATAGTGGAAGCAGGAGTTTGCTGGTGTATAAACCTATCTAGAGGCTAGTCGATAAATGTTTGTGAGAGAAATACGAGTCGGGGGTGCGAAAGCGAGGGTTTTGTGTGTGCGAGAGAGAGATGGTAGTCAGTAAGGGGAGTGGAAGCAGGAGTTGGTGTGTGTGTGAGAGAGAGAGAAAGAGAGGGGGGAGTTTGTCTGATCGGTAAACAAATGAATAATGTCATTCAGGGATGGAGACGAGAGGTGACCGCAAAAAATGTTGTGTCTATAGGAGACGGAGAGAGAGAGAGTAATTTTAGTGGTATGAGTCATATCTAGAGACATATAGGGTGTGTGAGAAAATCCCATAGAGAGAAAGACAAAGTGAAAGACGAGTGGAGACTGTGTGTGCGGCGGTGAAAAAGAAAGCTTAGGTACCTAGTGATACCAGAGAATAGTAGAGACGTGAGAGAGAATGAAAACCGTGTAATGTATAATGATAGGGAGAGTGTGACACTTCTCAAGGGAGACGTCAAGAGACCATGTTTGCGAGGATAGGAGAAACATGAAGTGAGCGTGTGGGTGAGCTGGAGAAAAGAGAGAGATAGCTACACGAAGGAGCATGCATGTGAGAGAGATGGCCGTGAAAGGAGTGAACATAAAAGGGATTCAAATATTTGAATTCAAGATGATGATACATGTAATCCATACTCGAACAAAAATTGATCTATCAAACATGCATACTAATAAGAATTCACATGCATCTATGTTATTTAATATGTTGATATTACTGATCCATACATTTTAGTAGAACATAATTTGATTTAATTTTTTTGAATTCAACCTTATGATTTTGAGATCATTGTATTTGTAAATCATATTATACATATAAAGGAGCAGAATTCTTTGTTGTGCTTTTGAAGTATATATATAAAAATGATGTATATAGAATTTTATTCCAATCGAAAATGGATCCCGCCCGAAAAAAATAGAATACAAACGGGATTTGAATTGAGTTGGCACGGTAAACGTGCACTCTCCAAAATTTGAATGAAGCGGGGAAAGTCGGTAAGCGTCCGAAACCAAAATCTGCGAGATGGTAATTACTACTACCTATCCCTGCCACGCGAATCCTATCTGCTCGATTTCTATAGTTTTCGATAGGGGTAGGTTTATAATTTGAACCAAACGTGACATAATCGCCTCTCACCCGGATTCATACACGGTGGGTGCCAAAACACAGTGTGTCCTGGGCCGAAATCGTCTCCCTTCCTGATTCATACACGGTGGGCGCCAAAAATAATCTCTCATCGGCAAATATTCGTATGCGAGATTACCATCCTATCCCCGACCGACTAATATTACTGTGATGTAGGAAGTTTGAAATGGGGGCTAAGTTTGTAAATTTCCTCGCATTTGAGACAAGCGCGCCCTAAATACATGGTTCCCCCTTCCTCTCTACCTCCCTTTTCCCCATTCGTACTCCGTGGGCGCCAAAACACCCTCTCCACCCTACCCTCCTCCGTCCACCACCCCATCCACCGCTGTCCTCCTCCATAATGCCGGAGCTGATACCCCGATGCTGTCGTCCATTACAAGAGATCGACCTCTCTCATCAACGGCTTCGGACCGGGATCCTTACATCCCTTCATCTCGCTTCATCCCCGCCGTCGTCCACCTTGCCGGCGCTGCTCCTACGGCCGTCTCGTCCACAGCGCACCGCCGCCACCGTCTACCCTCCTAGATATGCTTCCACGCCGCCGACAGCCATCGCTACGGCAGCACCGTCAAATTCCCAGCAGATGCATACACGGCGCCGCACTAGAGGCGGTACTCTTTCCTATCTGCTCAACTTATTTATCACAGCAAGAAAATAGATCGCCACTACTTTACTCTGATTTCTTGTCCATCACTTACTTGCTATTTAAAAGCAAACATGGGTTGTGAAGTTGCCTTTTTCCAGTTTGCACCTTCAGATCTGCCATGGCACGCTCAACACTATACTCCCAATGCTTATGGTTTTCCCCTTTTATATTCCACACTAGTTAAATCATAGTAGACTAAATTTCAAAATTGGGTCAGTCGATTTTTCAGAGCTCGTCGGAGTTCGCCAGTGCAAACGAAGGGGCTTGAGTGGGGACAGTGGTTGTGGGGGGCGGTGGTGCGGCCTCGCTGAACGAAGAAAACTCGATGCGGGTGGGGGCGGGGGTCGGGGGTGGGGGTAGCGAAGGAACACAAGCGGTGTGGGCCGGTGGTCCGCCCAGTGGCCCGTGCGGTGTTTTGTATGGGAAGAATCAGAGACGAGGAAGAAGAAGGGTTAGGATACGTAGGATCTTCATCCAACCGCCGAAATGGTCGAGAGACAGCAGGGAGTTGCATTCTTAATGCGCTTTGGTTCATCATGTGTGGGCACTGCGCAACGAACATTTTATTATCCAAAATCTGCTTTCTCTTCTTTAGCATGTTCCTCTTCCGTTCTTCTTTAATAACTACTCCCTCTGTTTCTAAATACAAGTCTTTGTATAGATTCCACCGTGGACTACATATGGAGAAAAATGAGTTAATCTACACTCTAAAATGTATCTAGATCCATCTGTATGTGATGCATAGTGGAAACCTCTACAAAGAATTATATTTTGGAATGGAGGGAGTATGATAGTAGTACATTATGTTCCTTGTAGTGAAGATGAGCAGGGACATTTGCAGTGTAGAGGTCTATACGGTCGGTTGTGATAGACACTTTGAGCCTCTTTGATTCTTAGGATTTTGTAAACATAGGAATAGGATTTGTAGTGGCCTGCCCACTAGAATCCTTTAAGAATAGCAAGGAAATGCGGGGAGTTGTCTTGCCTTTCAGAGTTACACTTATATTAACAATACCACACCTTCAAATGAAGAGAACTGTTATCCAAAGCCTTTCTAGCCATACCGGCAATACTAATACATATATTCTAGCAAGTTCCACTTTGCTAATTTTACCCTGATGCTTACAGTTTTCCCATTATATCTACACTATGATCTGTGTAGCTGCTTTGTGTCCCACTAGCAGCAGTCCACTCTTGAAGCTAAACAATGCAATGACTTACAAAATTGGCACCAAGGCATTGAGTGCCATTCTGGATGCAATGAAACTCATACACTCCCCACATGTTGATTCTTGTTCAGAATATGATCCTAATGACTATTCTAACCTTGAGGAGTCAAAGGCAGATGGCCTGTCCTATTGACCCATGAAGGTGCCTGTTCTAATTTGGCAAGGTTTTATTGATTGCGCATATCTTGCATATGTTGTCTTGCATTTCTTCTACTTTGTTGCACCGCCATCTGCTTAGTTTACTCATCATATATGTCAAGATGCCATGCCCATCCATTATCAGTACATACTCCATCTGTCATCATACCATGTTTTTCCACTCAAATGTTGTTGTTGTTGTGCATCAGACATCAAAAAGGAAGAGGGTGATTGCCGAACCTAAAGGAGCACCAGCAAAGACCTTGAAAAACGTGGTGGTGCCGGAGAAATCAGATAGCACCCCACTTATATTGGTTGTACAACTAGTGACACAAAACATAGGACCGACTCCAGCAGACTGTACCCATACTTCACTGGCCACACCACTAGCCCCACCACATAGGACTTGCACTCCAGCAAAACTTATACCGATATCAGTTGCCATAGCACCAGCCGTACCACAGAAAAATCCCACTCCAGCAAAAAGTACAGCAAATCCACCGGCCGAGAAGACCTATCCCAACTACAGAGACGGACAATTCCTGCAGATTGGAACCCCATTCCAATTATTCCCAGTTTAAAAGAAAATGCTTTCAATGTTGTTAGGGACTACGTGCATATATTTCCATCATGGGAAGATTATAGTGAATAAAACACCATTTTCACATCTTCCTGTCCAACTTACGTGTAAGTGCTATTATTCATGGTTATTATTTTCCTGTTTTCTGCTGATTGAACACATCAATAAATTACATTACATTGTTGTAAGTAGGCGAGGGTCAATTTGGATAGTCATGACGAGCAAAGCTTGCTTGTGCTTTTCAAGGAAGCATTGCACCAGTATCGGTGTTACCTGAGGAGATCGCACTTTGATGGCAAGTGTATAAACGAATTTCCGGTGAAGTCTCCTGTGCTAAATTTAGAAGACATTGAATGGAAAAACTGTGTTATGCATTGGTCTCGTTCCCAGGATGAGGTACTGTCTATGAAATCACATGACAATTTGAACTTCTACTTTTCCTCATGTGCCTTACGGATCTTTTTTGCAGGAAATCTGCTCGAAGAAGAATTCCGGTTTGAAAAGAACAACAGGATATCGCAAATGTGCTGCCCACTACTTTGCTCTTGTTAGTACCTGTTGTCCTGTATCACTGTACTTGCATACATACTTGGTTCATTATGTGACTGCAGTATGCATGATAGCTTGCTTATCAATTGTTCGCTCCAAATTATCTGATCTGTATGAATGGTTACATTAGTGTTGAATATATCCAATGCCAATGAATTTTTTTAGCTCTGCATTGTTCTTGTAAGTACATGCTATCCTTTATCAGTGTACTTATATAGACAGGTAGTTGTTCATGTACCATCACTCTGCAGCTTATTTTCCTTTTCCCTCCATTTTCTACACATCAGATCTATATTTACTCATACCATAAGGTTGGATAACACCAATGGTACTAAAGAAGTTTAGCTGTGCATTGCTCTTGGTTGTACCTTTTGCCTGTATCGCAGCACTTACATTTATAGCTACCTGGTTATGTAGCATCACTCTTCATCTTATCTTAAATATTCTCCATTTTTTCTTATATTATCACATCTATATTTACTCTTAACAAAATGTAGAATAAAGGCAATGCTTATGAAGAAGATTCTGTGGTAAACTTCTTGAATTGCCCCCCATCAGCATGGACAAGGGCTTTATAGAGCCTGTCTTCTCCAATAATGTAAGTTTGTCCTTCTCAAGCCTTCAAAGTTTTTTGTGTATATTTGGTTAGGCATGACTGCAACAGCTGTTTATTTTTGGTGTTTGCATCAAATTGCATGTTTAAAGTTTATTATGTAGTTCATAAACAAAAGTTTGTCCTTCTAAATTTAAGTTTTCAGTTGTACAACCAAGTTCCTTCTTCATACCATTTAAATTAAACAATACAGAGCAAGTGATCTTCTTTTGCACTGCATGTATGCTTCTGTTCTTGATCCGTAATCCAGTGGTGTGGTGAACCTACCCACTACAACACAATGTCATATTCTGCAATGTCTTAACTATGAACAATGTCATATCATTCTACTATTATTTAAACTGTCTCTTTATTTGCCAATATGAAATGGGATAAATTGACAGCACACTAACCACTGATACTTATGAGTTCTTGATCTGTAATCCAGTGGTGTCGTGAAGCTGCCAACTCCTTCACAATGCCATTTCCTGCCATGTCTTGACCTGAACAATACCATATTGTGTTAATGCAATTTTAAACTGTGTCACTTTATTCGTTAGTAAGAAATGTGATGAATTATCAGCATTGATACTTTTATGTGCAAAATCTGTCATCTGTCTGTGTGGGGACCCCGACTCATGAGTCGAGATCATCGAATGCACGTGTACAGTGATCCCAGAGATCAATGCTCACTGAACACACAGAAGCTGAATAACAAGAGTCTTACATCCATACATACCGTCTTACACAAAATATGACCATTATGGTCAAGTCTTACATTGATAAAGCCTTAAGGGCTAAACATCAAATGAAACACAAGCAGCGGAAATCTTCGTCGATATGTAGAACCCATGCCATCTGCCTTAACCCTATAGGCATTCTGACTGGGAAACGTCCTAGTTTGCATGTTCGTCTCCAAAGAACTCTTCTTCGAACTCCGGTTCTTCCATGCCTGGTCAATTAAATAACCAGTGGCAAGCCAATGAGTACTTTGAATGTACTCGCAAGCAACCCATGTTTTGGTTCAAGATACAATAGTGCATGATATAGGTAAATTTTTGCGGAAAGCTAGTTTTGAGTGCAATGACATGTTCAACAACTTGTAAGACATGCATCAAGAGAATTCAAGTAACCATGAGGACAGGTTACAAATATCAACATAAATAGAGTGGGCACCAACCCATCTCAATCACGTCCAGTCCTTGACTTGACCCAAGTGGTTCTACCCACTTATCCAAACACACACACTGATTTGTAAACATGTGGACGTAGCCCAAGAGCGGTTACCCAACTGTCCTTGACCTTGGACACGGCTATTCGAATAGTTTTACACTCTGCAGAGGTTGCACACTTTACCCACAAGATCCGGGGAACTTTCGTGTCATCCACGACCCGCGGTACCTCAAACACCCGGGGTAAGCACCCGATCACTACCTTTCCCTAGACGACTCTAACATGGAGTCCACTCGATTGGTAGTGACCCCCGTGCCCAACATTTCACATCTTAAAATTGTGGAGCATCGCTCCGATATTCATCACATACTGGCACGGGGTACCAACGGTGTGTCCGGTGCCCCATAAAAATGTTCTTGGCCGCCCTACCTGGCACGACCCCATCCCAAGAGAGCGCACCAACAACTCTCCCGTCACTAGTAATGCGGGCTCCAAGCTAGTATCGGTCTAGGTAATGAATAATGCCCTTTCCCATATAAGGGTAGAGTGGTTGCGCATGTAAGGTTGGAATAACGGTAGCAACTTAAACCAATCCGTTTTTGAAAACAACACACACACTTGCCTCGGTACACCACTTCGTCATCAAGTGGCTACCCAACTCATCATCTCCCTCGGGCATAAGTGGCACCCGTCGGGGTTTTTGAAAAGTCCTTTGAAAATACTTTGTCTCCATCATATGCATATTCCCGTCCCTTTTTGCGCAGCAACTACTTAGCATCCTATCTACTCCCACCGGGGTCATGCACAATGCAAGTATCAATGAGGAAGTAACAGAGGCAACCAACCTACGTGGTTCACCATCTCATCATGATTCCGATGCAACAATAATAAAGAGCTATATGACATGCATAAAAAGGGTTTCATAGACATGGTCAAAGGGCTGCTTGCCTGGCTCAACAAAGTCTTCTGGGTCTTCAAAGTCTTCTGGTCCAACTCCTTTGTCAGCAACGCAATCTATCGTCACAAAATAATAACAAGAAAATAAGGCAATAGTAAAACAGAAAAACCAAAGTGCTCAGAAAAATGTCAACTCATTTTTGTAAAATACTAGGCTGAAAACTAAGAAGGGAGGAATCCTTAGTTTTGGATTTGGAGTTATACAAGAGGGGATATGAATTTCCAAACAGAGATTAAACTGCTCAAATTTGAATTTAAATTTGAATAGTACATAAAAGTTGGTTGGATTTGAATGAAAGCTGCACCATTAAATAGGTTGCAATATTCTAGGAATTTAGGAATTGGAATTGTTGCATTTGGATTATTATTTAATCCTGTGGAATTTTTGAAATAATGACAGAAAAGAAAAAGGGAAAAGGGTACTGTGCCACTGGGCCAGAACAGCCGTAGGGCAGCAGGCCCAGCCAGCGAGGCGGCCGAGCGCACCGGTGCACGTGCGCGCGCCAGGTTTAAACCTGACGAGCGGGGCCCATGCATCAGGGCGAGGGGCTGACAGACGGGCCCCACGACCACCGTCGTCAAACCTGGGTCAGAGGGGCGGCGAGCTCACCGGCGACGATTCCGGGCACGGCGAGGTGAGCTGATGGCACCGCTGGACTCCTCGTTGTGCCGCTGTTCGGGTGGTGCCGGAGTTGGTCGCCGGAGTGCAGGGGTTCGCCGGCGACGAGGTTCGCGGCGGAGGAGCTTCGGGTTTCGACGGCTCCGGTCGTTTCCGGCCGCAAATGAGAGGGGAAACGGAGGGGAAATGATCAGGGAGGTGAGGAGAGTCCAGATCAAGAGAGAGAAGGGGCGGAGGGAGCCCGTACCCTGAGATCGACGGCGACCCGAGGCGGCGGAGCTCCGGTCGATCCCGAGCACAGAGGCTCTCCGGGGGTGATTGGGTGGTGCAGGCGTGCTCCTGGAGGTGTGAGAAGGAGGCGAATGCCATTAGAGCGGCCCGGGGCGAGCTTATATAGCCGCACGGTGGTCCACCATGGACCTGTGCGCCGGCGAGCTCGTTGCCGTCGCCACGGGTCACGGGGGCCTGCTTGGTTGTGTCTGGGGTGTTCGTGTGGGTCGACTACGCCCAGGGGAAGAAGAGAGAGAGGGAGCAGCGGGCCAGAGGCACCGTGCGTGTGAGCACGCTCACTGGTGTGCTCGGGCGGCCCTTGTTCGCTAGCGCGGAGGCGCGGGGAGGAGGAGAGAGGAGGGGGCCGACCATGTAGCGTGTCGCGGACGCCGAGGCGCATCGGCAGGCGCGCGAGGGAGGCCCGAGGTGGCCGGAAGCGGCTGGAAGGGGGCGGCTACAGTGCGGGGGCGCACTATAGCGCGCTCCAGAGCGTGCAAATGGCTGCCATGGCATTGTTTAAAGGGCAGGGGCATGCCCACTAGTGTCTAGCAGGTCTAGGAGGGAGTAAAGAAGTGGGGTGGTGCATTGGATGCTACGGATGGCCATTGGAGTGAGGAGGGAGGTGAGGAAGAGGGAGAAGTGGGCTGTCCAGAGAGAGAAAGAGGGGTTTTACCCATCCAATAAGTGAGCTATGGATTTGCCATTGTTACTAGAGGTGAAAGGGGGCTAGGAGGAGCTGTGGTAAAAATTTGAGCTCTCCAAGAATAGTGGAAGGGGTCAAAATAGTGGTTTTTGCAAAATGTCAGAAGGTGTTTGATAATGTTTTGGGCAAGCAAATGAGCTCCAATTGCCATGATACTCAACAGGATGGAAAGACACTTAGAAATAGGGTGTGCCACAGAATTTGAGATTATTTGGGCAAAGTTGCCAATGCAACTTTTGTAAACCCTAGAAATTAGCAGAATTGGACTTGAGTAGATCTAGTTGAGAAAATCACTTCTCCTTGATGCACCACTTGGTGTAGTGGCCTCATTTGGTCATGTGAACATGCTCACAAAAGTTGGGGTCAAGGGGAGAAAGTTCGTAGTACAAACTTGATCAAATTTGATTCTGGTCAGAGAGGGTTTTGGGGCATTCTGGTGAACGAAAAGGACTTTAATTGGCATGAGGCTTTGCAAGGTGATCACAATATTCATTTGTGACTTGCTGGATTTTTCTTGGATTTTTATGAAAATATTTCCTGTAGAAATATTTCAAATCCTTGAAATGGGCAGAAATGATTTTGGGATGTTTTGTCCAATATTTTGATCATAACCATATGTTGAAACTCTTATATATGGAAAATATATGTCCACTGAGTTTCCCTGATTTTTGTCAAATATTTTTGAAACAATAAAACAATTTTTCCCTATTAAAGACCATTTCTGGCCTTAAGAAAAAGCTTTTAAATAAAATAGAAAAATAGCTTTTAAAATTATATTTTTGTGGTTTCTGGGTATCCTATATCTAATAGGTTTCAAATATACCTTTTGAAAGATTTTTCACACCTCAAATCATGTACTTGTAGTGCAAATCTTAATTCGAGGGTTTTTGGATAACTAATTTTTAGAAAATACTTTTTGGCCAAATTATTTTTGTATGAAAATACTATATTGCTCTATACACATGGCATGATCATTGGACAGAAGTTTGGGGCAAGGAGATGAAGTATAGAAGGTGAAGTAGTTGACTATTAAGAGCACTTGAAAAACACAGAGAGGAAACCAACTCCAAATTAAAAGCCAAATAATGCAAAAGTTTTTGTTGGTCCAAATTTTCATGCTTTATTAATGCAAATGAAATGTTATAAAATGCAGGGTGTGACAGACCTACCCCCCTTACAAGAATCTCGTCCCCGAGATTCCTAAACTAGGCTTAAAGAGATACGGAAATTCGGATCTAAGGTAGTCTTCACGTTCCCAGGTGGCTTCTGCTTCAGTGTGGTTGCTCCACTGGACCTTGAAATACTTGATGGTGCGGCTTCGAGTGTGTCGCTCAGCCTCATCCAGAATACAGATGGGGCTCTCACGGTAAGTCAAATCAGGCTGAAGGTCAATGGCTTGGTGATTGACGTCCTTGTAAAGATCAGGCTTGTCTGGAACTTGGAGACACTTCCGGAGTTGTGACACGTGGAACACGTTGTGCACATCGGATAGTTCAGGTGGCAGTTCCAACAGGTAAGCCACTTCTCCTCGTCGTTCAGTGATCTTGAAGGGGCCGATGTATCTTGGGGCGAGCTTTCCTTTGACTTGGAAGCGCTGGGTTCCCTTGAGAGGTGTGACCCGGAGATAGACATGGTCTCCAACTCGGAAGTCTACGTCTCTACGACGTGAGTCAGCGTAACTCTTCTACCTTGACTTGGCAGTATTCAAACACTCTCTGACAAGCTGGACTTGCTCTTCTGCTTCACGGAGGATATCGGGCCCAAAGACAAGTCCTTCTCCGGTCTCCGACCAGTTGAGGGGTGTGCGGCACTTCCGTCCATATAACACCTCAAATGGAGCCATCTGAAGGCTTGACTGGTAACTGTTGTTGTAGGAGAACTCCACAAAAGGGAGGCAATCTTCCCACTTAGCTCCATATGCTAAGACACAGGCTCGGAGCATGTCTTCGAGTATCTGATTCACTCGTTCCGTCTGACCTCCGGTCTGTGGGTGGAAAGCGGTGCTGAAGGACAACTTGGTCCCCATGGCCTCTTGGAACTTCTTCCAGAACTTTGAGGTAAACTGGGTTCCTCGATCTGACACAATCTCCTTGGGAACATCATGAAGGCTTACAATTCTGTTGATGTAGAGGCTGGCTAGCTGGTTTCCCTTGTAAGTTGTTTTGACCGGAATGAAATGGGCTACTTTGGTCAAATGGTCGACTATGACCCAGATGGAGTCATGTCCCTTATTTGACCTAGGTAATCCAGTGATGAAGTCCATTCCGACTTTATCCCATTTCCACTCGGGAACCTTGAGTGGTTGGAGCAATCCAGCGGGTCGCTAATATTCAGCCTTGACTCTTTGGCATACATCACACTTTGCAACATAGGTGGCAATCTCCCTTTTCATCCCGTGCCACCAAAATCTTTCCTTCAGGTCTTGATACATCTTGGTTCCTCCAGGATGGATGGAATACGGGGTGTCATGAGCTTCTTGCAAGATCAGATTCTTGAGCTCAACCTTGTTGGGCACGCAAATGCGATTCCCAAACCACACAATTCCTTGCTCATCCTCTAAGAATCCTGGGGCCTTGCCTGCCTTGATCTTCCTCTTGATGCCTTCAACACTTTCGTGTCCCTTCTGAGCTTCCTTAATATCATCCATCAAGGTAGGCTAACTTCGAGGTTGGCCAAGAATCCTGGTGCAACCAGTTCCAACCCGAAGCTTTCAAGTTCTTCATACAGGGCGGGTAGCTTGTCCTTAAGCATAGCATTCAAGGAACAAGCCTTCCTGCTTAATGCATCTGCTACCACATTAGCCTTCCCAGGGTGGTATTGAACACTAAGGTCATAATCCTTGATCAACTCTAGCCATCTTCTTTGCCTCATGTTCAATTCCTTTTGAGTGAAAATATACTTCAGACTTTTGTGATCCTTGTATATCTACAAACCGCTTCCCTAAGAGGTAATGTCGCCATGTCTTCAGGGCATGAACCACTGCTGCCAACTCAAGATCGTGAGTAGCATAGTTCTCTTCATGAGGCCGTAGTTGCCTTGAAAGGTAAGCTACGACTCTGCCTTCTTGCATCAGAACACCTCCCAGTCCGGTTCTTGATGCATCACAATATATCACAAACTCCTTGTGTATATCTGGTGTTGCCAGAACTGGGGCGGTGGTTAGTCTCTTCTTCAGCTCCTGGAAGCTCTCTTCGCACTTCGGCGTCCATTCAAACTTCTTGTCCTTCTTCAAGAGCTGACTCATGGGTCGGGCAATGCTTGAGAATCCTTCAACGAACTTGCGGTAATATCCCGCGAGCCCGAGGAAGCTTCTGACTTCCTTCACATTGCTTGGGAATTGCCATTCAGTCATGGCTTCAATCTTAGCGGGATCGACTGACAATCCTTCTTCGGTCAAAACATGACCCAAGAATCCAACCTCACGCAGCCAAAATTCGCACTTGCTAAACTTTGCATACAGTTGGTGCTCTCGAAGCTTGTCTAGGACCATCCTCAAGTGTTGCTCGTGCTCTTCTTCCGTCTTCGAGAAGACAAGAGTGTCATCAATGAAGACAACAACAAACTTGTCCAAATATTCCATGAAGACCTTATTCATGAGATACATGAAGTAAGCTGGGGCATTGGTCAATCCAAAGGACATGACCGTGTGCTCATACAGGCCATATCTGGTTACAAATGCCGTCTTCGGAATATCTTGGGGTCTGATTTTCAGCTGGTAGTACCCAGATCTAAGGTCGATCTTGGAGAACACCTTGGCCCATTGAGTTGATCAAACAGATCTTCAATCTTGGGAAGTGGATACTTGTTCTTGATTGTAACTTCATTGAGGGAGCGGTAGTCAATGCACAGGTGGATGGTACCGTCCTTCTTTGCCACAAACAGGAAAGGAGATCCCCAAGGGGAGGCACTAGGGCGGATAAATCCCTTCCTCAACGGCTCTTCCAGTTGCTTCTTCAACTCTGCTAACTCCTCTGATCCCATTCTATAAGGCTTCTTATAGATGGGTCCTGCTCCAGGCATGAGCTCAATGATGAATTCAATGTCCCGGTCAGGAGGCATTCCCGGTAGCTCTTCAGGAAAAAAATCGGGGTATTCACATACTACCGGCACTTGCTCCAATCCAACTTCAGTCAGACAGTTGACTTGGATGGCTTGAGCAGAGGAGGGGTTGGAGGCAAATTTAACTTCGACTCCTTGGTCATTGGTCACAGTGACAGTCCGGTTGGCGCAATCTATCAAGCCTTGGTGCTTGATGAGCCAATTCATTCCTAAGATCACATCCAAGCCTTGTGATCCTAAGATGATAAGGTTTGCTAAGAAGTCTACCCCATTAATGACAATCCAGACTCCTTTACATCCTATCTTGGCTCTCATCTCTGCTCCGGGGGTTTGTACCACCATAGGGTTATGCAGGGGTGTAGGGGTCATGCCACTTTTTAATACAAACTTTTGGGTGACAAATGAATGCGTGGCTCCAGAATCAAACAAGACAGTTGCAGGTGTTGAATTGACAAGGAACGTACCCAGCACGACGTCTGGGTCTTCCTGGGCTTCTTCTGTAGTGACATGATTCACACGACTCTTGCCGTTGTTGGGCTGGTTGCGGGGAGCTTGGTTCCTTGGTGGCATTCCACGGCCTTGTCCTGGGTTCTACGCATTGGGGCGCGGGGCGTCGGGCTTCTTGTTGGGGCAATACTTGGAGTAGTGTCCTGTTTGTCCACAATCGAAGCAAGTGGCTTGGTTGGGGTTGCTGCTCTTGCCAGCACTGTTAATGGGGTTCTTGTAAGCTGGCCTGGGGTTGGCATACTGCTGAGGTGGATAGTTGGCGCGGGGTGCAGGAGCTCTTGGCTGCTGATAGGTTGGCTTGACCGGGGCTGGCTGCCACGGGCGAGGCTTGTGGTTGCTGAAGCTACCCTTGCTGATCATCTTGCGCTTACGGGTATCATCCAAAGCACGTCGCTTGTCCTCAAGCATGAGTGCCTTGTTCACCAGATCAGGAAAGTTCGGGCAGTCACACACAACAAGCGAGTACTGCAGAGTCTGGTTAAGGCCTTCCATGAAGCGCTCCTTTTTGGCAGCATCAGTGCTGACATCTTCAGGGGCATACCTTGAGAGAACACTGAACTTCTGCATGTACTCCTTGACAGTGCTACTTCCTTGCTTCAGGGCTCGGAACTCACGCTTCTTGATGGCCATGATTCCAGAAGGAATGTGGGCCTTGCGGCATTCTGCCTTGAAGTCATTCCAAGTGATGTTTTGCTCAGCATGCATGGCCTTGAATCCATCCCACCAAGCTCTGGCAGTTCCCCCGAGACAGTGGGCAGCATATGCCACCCTCTCACGGTCTTCAGTGCAGCCGACTAGGTCCAACAAGTCATCGATGGTGCGGACCGAGTCGTTTGCATCCAGGGGTTCAGCAGTCTCAATGAAGGTGGGTGGTGCATGCTTCTTGAACTCCACCAACGTGGACCGTCCATTGCCGTGTCCCGCCGGCTGGCGATTGACAGCTTGAGCAATCACCTAAAGGGCTGCATTGTTGGCTTGGCGTTCCTCTCGGAAGGCTTGGAGAAGCTGAGCCATGTCCATGATTGGAGGAGGTGGTGGGGGTGGAGTCTGTCCTTGGGCTTGGTCCTGGCTGACTCCTGCTTCAGCAGAACCTCCGGCTTCTTGCTGCTGGGTAGAGGTACTAGTACGTGTTACAACAGGCATCCTGTCGGAGTGGTCAAGGTCTCATGATTGGGAAAAAATGGGGAAAGCAATATAGATGGGACGCCTAGTAAGGGGGTTGGTATGACACTAATTGTTTTCATGCAAGGGCCAAAAGGGCCAAACACATTCATTAAAGTCCAAATGGGTGATGTAGTCGCTTACAAGTTCCCGAAGGAAAGCACGACATCCATCAAACACAACAAAAGCAAACACAACACTACATGGTTTCATATGAACCATTACATGGACTCGACTTCGCATAGGGGTACACGACCTATCCTACCGTAGGGTTACTAATGGGCATATCCAAGTTGTGAATGATGCCTAAGTGGTGGAATGCTCGGTCGCGTAGTCTGGCTCTTCTGGGTCTTCCTCCTCATCATTAGTAGCACGGCTTCCTTCATTGCTTGAAGGGGTGGGGGAGTGGAGGAGCTCAAGACGGCGTTGCTTTGCTGGTGGGGTGAAGAGCTTGCGGTAACCCCTTGCGCTAATGCGGTGCTGCTGTGGTGGTTCTCCATCTTCTGGGGGTCTTCCGCCTCTGTATGCGATTGCGGGTTGTCCAGGGGGAGCACCTTCCTTCTTGATCCTATCCGTCTTCTCTTGGGCTTGGCGAAGAAGTGCCTTAGTCTCATGAAGTTCCTTTCGGAGTTCCATTGATTCCGTGGCCAAGTGTTGTGCCAAACTATCGGCACAAAGGCTGAAGTAGGTGTCAGGACCCCGACTCAATGCCACATCGATCTAGCATGTAACACCTCATATCACTTTGCGACCTCACGCACGGTATTCCCACGTGTGTCGCCTTACCTTAGCCCGGGACCGTTTGCGCCTTTTGGCACACGTATATGACAGTGTCGCTAGCATCCATATGATAAGGAGCCCGGGCTGACATGGCTAGTCGTAAACCCAAAGTGGCACAGACTTACAGGGACAGGCATCCATGACCCAGCATCGGACGTGTCGGTCATCAGCGAGTGAAACCAGGCTGTAGCACTGGGCTAGCAGGACTCCGGTGAACCGGGCTGTAGCGGGCTAACAGGACTCCGGTATTCATCGCGTGACATTTCCCCGAAGGGACAGACACAGGAACAAAGAAGGACACATGCCGGCCAGCCTAAGTGTTCCGGAGCAGTAGCAAGCTACCATGGCTCGGTGGAAACACTAGGAGACATTTCCCCGTAAGAGAGGCTACTAAAGATAAACAACTAGATGGTCAGATCCCACACATACCAAGCATTTCAATAACATACACACAATATGCTCGATATGTGCAACTACAACATGGCATCACAACATGACTCTACGACTCAAGTAATTTATTCAATAGGCTCCGAGGAGCGAGATATTACAAACAGGGGTCTCACGACCCAACATTCAGAGCATACAAGTCAAAGCACAAGCGGAAGCTATCATGTCTGAGTACAGACATCTATAAATGAAAAAGGCTGAGAAGCCTGACTATCTATCAGATCCTGCCGAGGGCACAAGATCGTAGCTGAGGTAACAAGCTAAACGTCGAAGTCCACGCGGTACTACTAGCGAGACTGAAGTCTCTCTACAAAACATAAAATAGGCAAACGTGAGTACAAATGTACCCACCAAGACTTACATCAGATCTAACTACATATGCCTCATTATCAACAAAGGGGGTGGTGAAGTTCAACTGCAGCAAGCCAGCTTTGACTCGGTGGCTAACCTAGACTACGACTGCAAGTAACTCTTTTGAGGTGGCGCACACGAGTCCACATATTCACCATATCAATACACCACTATGGATCCGCTCCCGTCTCCCAACGAGAACGCCATCCATAGCACTCACGCTTATCTTGCGTGTTTTAGAGTATCCACTTTCACTTGTCTATGAACTGTACAAGGGGTCCAAGTTTCCATATCCGAGGAATCCGGCTATTCGAATAGATATTGATAACCCTGCAGGGGTGTACTTCTTCACACACACTCTCGCCACTTACCGCCCTGTACACGTCATGTACCTCGGCAACCTTCAAGCGGAAGCCGGGCGAGGGAGTCGGCCACGACCTGACTAACCGAACAAGTCTCTAGTCCAGGTTTATCGCCTATTCGGGTTCCATCCGCAAGGAGATCCGGCCGGGGTGTCGCTTACGGCCCCAAACGATGTGTGCAGGGTTCCCAAGCCCACCAACCGGGTGCCACTTGGTACACCGGGCCACTGTGCCTAGTCTGTCCCAAGCCCACCTGTACCGGGTGCCACTTGGTAGACTACTAACACTACCTACAAACACCAGAAACTAGTTGCAACTCCTGGACAGAGATCATGTTGATTAATAAGTCGAGAGGGGCACTTAAGCATTCCAATGTGTGGTAGTAGCTGGTCATGGATCACAAACACAGAACTCAGTTCCTGAGGACGGCTGCAATGAGACAACCCACCATGTACTCCTACATGGCCTCTCACCGCTACCTTTACCAAATCGTGTTCACACACTTAGCTCACACACAGTAGGACATGTTCACACGCCTCTGATTCATCCCCGATGAATCAGACCTGACACAACTCTAAGCAGTAGCAGGCATGACAAACAAGCATGAATGAGTAGGCAAAACAGGGCTCAAACAACTCGTACTCATGCTAGTGGGTTTCATCTATTTACTGTGGCAATGACAGGTCATGCAGAGGATAAAGGGGTTCAGCTACCGCAGCAAGTAACAATATATCGTTGTTGTCCTAATGCAGTAAAAGAGAGCAGGAGCGAGAGAGTGGGATTTTATCGGAATGAACAAGGGGGTTTTGCTTGCCTGGCACTTCTGAAGATAACATTGAGTCTTCATCAGTGTCAACGGCCACATCATCGGTATCACGTCTATCGAGAGGGGACAAATACCGGCAACACAGAAGGGAACACAATCAATGCAATGCACAAAATGATGCATGATCATGACATGGCAAAATGAATGTGTTTTGAGCTAATGCAACTAAAACCAGATTAAATGAAGTTGGTTTGAATCCAAGATTCAAATTCAAACTCCATATGTGATTATTTAAATGCCATTTATTTGTTTTGTCCAAAACAGAGGACAAACATTGTTCAAACATGCATGAAAATGGTACAGATGGATTCCTTGAATTTTTCTGATAATTTTTCATCTATAAATTATTTAATTTGCAGTTACGGTTGAATTTCTATGATTTATTGAAGTTTTAGGCATTTTCTGGAATTTCCTGATTATTTTTAAATCCAGAAAATACTTATTGCATCAGCATGACGTTGGCATGACGTCAGCAGGTCAACAGGGGCTGGTCCGGGTCCAACCTGACCAGTGGGGCCCACTGGTCAGTGACTTAGGTGACTAACAGAGTTAATTAACTCTAACTAATCAGGTTAATAGCCACGGGGCCCACTGTCAGTGTCAGCAGGGGGTCAAACCCGGGTCAACTCGCCGGAGTTGACCCGCGGCTCGTCGCCGGCGGAGCCAGAGACGGCGGAGGGGTGCGGGTTTCCTCCTCTGGTGACCAAATGGCCGGCGGAGAGCGTCTACGTGACGCGGGCGCTCGTCCGCGTCAAATAGTGGCAGCGGCTGGGCCTAAGATGGCCGGAGTCGTCACCGGCGTCGACCGTGGCGGTCGTCGGAGCTCGGGCGAGCTCGGGGTTGATGCTACGGTGGCCGGGGAGGCTCGTGCGGGGCACCTACATGCTCTACGCAACGCGGGGAGAAAGCTGAGCACAACAGCCGGGCCACTAGGTGGCCGGAGGCACGTCGGCGGCGGTCACAGGCGGCGGCAGGTTTCCGCCGAACTCGGTGCAGTTGCTGTGGTGCTCGAGAGTGAGAACGGGAAGGGGGATCAGGAAGAGGAGCTCACGGGGAGTCGGTTGGAGCAGACGGCAAGCTCGGGGAGGCGGCGACGGCGGCGAATCGACGGCGGCGGTCCTCGGTGGCCGAGGAGGGGAAAAGCGTCGGGACGGCGCTTCGGGGCTTCCGGTAGGGCGTGGGTCGGTGGGGAGGAAGAGGGGGTCGAGGCGGAGCCTCTGGTCCGGTCAGAGAAGCGAGGGGAAGGCGGTGGCTGCAGCTACGGCGAACGGCGTCGGCGGCTGCGCTCTGCTTCGGGAGAGGGGGCGAGGGAGGCGAGGCAGGGAGAGAGGGAAGAGGTGCACGGGAGAGTGAGGGGGGTAAGGGGTCCAGAGCGATGCCGAGGAGGCTTCGAGGCGCCTCGGTGAGGCAGGCAAGGAGGGAGGTGGCGTGGCGAGCTCGGCGGCGTCGCGGTGTCCCTCCTCTGCCTACTGGCACGAGGAGGAAGGCGACAGGGGGGAGCGCCTGGTGGGCTGGGCCGCTGGGCCGGTCAGGTAAGCGGCGCCAGGTAAGTGGCCCAGGTGGCCTTCTCTCCTCTGTCTTTATTTACTGTTTTCTATTTTGTTCTGTTTTGTTTTGGTTTAGTAAAAATACTAAACCATTTTATAAAATCCTGAAAATAATTATGTGGCTAGAACTAAAATATACCAAACCACATAAAATGTTCCAGTAATTTTTTGGACATATATTATTTATATATCAAATATATATCCAATGCAAATAGCTATTTATTTAATTCAAAGGCCCAAAATAATTAACTCTGAGATACCGAAAATATTGTTTTGAGTTTTACCTCTTTGCAATATTTTCAGAGACTAAGAGGAGCATTTTCTTGGACTTCTTTGAGGAGATTTTAATGTTGATCATTTTTAGAAGGTTTCTGAGGCTTTGAAAATTCCTCAATTCGAATTTCATTTGAATTAAAACATGATGCTCACATGAGGTGTAGCCTAGTGCATAACAGGACCAGGGATGTGACAGTAGGTCTGGAATCGGAGTGGAAGTCCTTCTTCTAATGGTGGAGCTGGTGCACTGCTCTCATGCTCACCTTCCTTCCGATAAGGCAAGAAGCGGGTTGCCAACTCGTCTGCCATCTCTGGAAGAAGGTCTCGGAGGCGGGTGAGTGCCTTGAGGGTTGCCGTCTTGACGGCAAGAACTAGTGTTGCCATCTGGGGTCCCTCGAAGAACCAGTTTGCTGGAGAGTCATTGGCCTTCACGATCACTTCCACATGATACTCCATCTCGGTGTCATTGATCCAATGCTCATGGTAGGTGAAAATGGGGGCTTGGTGGTACTGGCACTTCTTGAGGCTATCCTCGAGAAGCACGGGAAATCCGGTGGTCAGGAAGTCTTCGGGTACGGCAGCCATCTACAAAGGTTGAATGGGAGAGGTCAATAAGGGAAATGTAACTTAGGATGGGTATGCTTCAGAAAAGAAGAGAAGTTTAGATGGTCTCAAGCTAACTAACGTCCATGCTAACTAAGGCTTCCTACAGTCAGGATGGCTCTGATACCAGCTCTGTGGGGACCCCAACTCATGAGTCGAGATCACCGAATGCACGTGTACAGTGATACCAGAGATCAATGCTCACTGAACACACAGAAGCTGAACAACAAGAGTCTTACATCCATACATACTGTCTTACACAAATTATGACCATTATGGTCAAGTCTTACATTGATAAAGCCTTAAGGGTTGAACATCAAATGAAACACAAGCAGCGGAAATCTTCGTCGATAAGTAGAACCCATGCCATCTGCCTTAACCCTACAGGCATTCTGACTGGGAAACGTCCTAGTTCGCATGTTCGTCTCCAAAGAACTCTTCTTCGAACTCCGGTTCTTCCATGCCTGGTCAATTAAATAACCAGTGGCAAGCCAATGAGTACTTTGAATGTACTCGCAAGCAACCCATGTTTTGGTTCAAGATACAACAGTGCATGATATAGGTAAATTTTTGCGGAAAGCTAGTTTTGAGTGCAATGACATGTTCAACAACTTGTAAGACATGCATCAAGAGAATTCAAGTAACCATGAGGACAGGTTACAGATGTCAACATAAATAGAGTGGGCACCAACCCATCTCAATCACGTCCAGTCCTTGACTTGACCCAAGTGGTTCTACCCACTTATCCAAACACACACACTGATTTGTAAACATGTGGACATAGCCCAAGAGCGGTTACCCAACTGTCCTTGACCGTGGACACGGCTATTCGAATAGTTTTACACTCTGCAGAGGTTGCACACTTTACCCACAAGATCCGGGGAACTTCCGTGTCATCCACGACCCGCGGTACCTCAAGCACCCGGGGTAAGCACCCGATCACTACCTTTCCACAGACGACACTAACATGGAGTCCACTCGATTGGTAGTGACCCCCGTGCCCAACATTTCACATCTTAAAATCGTGGAGCATCGCTCTGATATTCATCACATACTGGCACGGGGTACCAACGGTGTGTCCGGTGCCCCATAAAAATGTTCTTGGCCGCCCTACCTGGCACGACCCCGTCCCGAGAGAGCGCACCAAGAACTCTCCCGTCACTATTAATGCGAGCTCCAAGCTAGTATCGGTCTAGGTAATCAATAATGCCCTTTCCCATATAAGGGTAGAGTGGTTGCGCATGTAAGGTTGGAATAACGGTCGCAACTTAAACCAATCCGTTTTTGAAAACAACACACACACTTGCCTCGGTACACCACTTTGTCATCAAGTGGCTAGCCAACTCATCATCTCCCTCGGGCATAAGTGGCACCCGTCGGGGTTTCTGAAAAGTCCTTTGAAAATACTTTTTCTCCATCATATGCATATTCCCGTCCCTTTTTGCGTAGCAACTACTTAGCATCCTATCTACTACCACCAGCGTAACCCTCATAAGAAGGTAGGGTCATGCACAATGCAAGTATCAACGAGGAAGTAACAGAGGCAACCAACCTACGTGGTTCACCATCTCATCATGATTCCGATGCAACAATAATAAAGAGCTATATGACATGCATAAAAAGGGTTTCATAGACATGGTCAAAGGGCTGCTTGCCTGGCTCAACAAAGTCTTCTGGGTCTTCAAAGTCTTCCGGTCCAACTCCTTCGTCAGCAACGCAATCTATCGTCGCAAAATAATAACGAGAAAATAAGGCAATAGTAAAACAGAAAAACCAAAGTGCTCAGAAAAATGTCAACTCATTTTTGTAAAATACTAGGCTGAAAACTAAGAAGGGAGGAATCCTTAGTTTAGGATTTGGAGTTATACAAGAGGGGATATGAATTTCCAAACAGAGATTAAACTGCTCAAATTTGAATTTAAATTTGAACAGTACATAAAAGTTGGTTGGATTTGAATGAAAGCTGCACCATTAAATAGGTTGCAATATTCTAGGAACTTAGGAATTGGAATTGTTGCATTTGGATTATTATTTAATCCTGTGGAATTTTTGGAGTAATGACAGAAAAGAAAAAGGGAAAAGTGTACTGTGCCACTGGGCCAGAACAGCCGCAGGGCAGCAGGCCCAGCCAGCGAGGCGGCCCAGCGCACAGGTGCACGCGCGCGCGCCAGGTTTAAACCTGACGAGCGGGGCCCAGGCGTCAGGGCGAGGGGCTGACAGACGGGCCCCACGGCCATCGTCGTCAACCCTGGGTCAGAGGGGCGGCGAGCTCACCGGCGACGATTCCGGGCATGACGAGGTGAGCTGATGGAACTGCTGGACTCCTCGTTGTGCCGCCGTTCGGGTGGTGCCGGAGTTGGTCGCCGGAGTGCAGGGGTTCGCTGGCGACGAGGTTCACGATGGAGGAGCTTTGGGTGTCGACGGCTCCGGTCGTTTCCGGCTGCAAATGAGAGGGGAAACGGAGGGGAAATGATCAGGGAGGTGAGGAGAGTCCAGATCGAGAGAGAGAAGGGGCGGAGGGAGCCCGTACCCTGAGATCGACGGCGACCCGAGGCGGCGGAGCTCCGGTCGATCCCGAGCACAGAGGCTCTCCTGGGGTGATTGGGTGGTGCGGGCGTGCTCCTGGAGGTGTGAGAAGGAGGCGAATGCCATTGGAGTGGCCCGGGGCGAGCTTATATAGCCGCACGGTGGTCCACCGTGGACCTGTGCACCGGCGAGCTCATTGACGTCGCCACGGGTCACGGGGGCCTGCTTGGTTGTGTCTGGGGTGTTCGTGGGGGTCGACTACGCCCAGGGGAAGAAGAGAGAGAGGGAGCAGGGGGCCAGAGGCACCGCGCGTGTGAGCACGCTCACTGGTTCGCTCGGGCGGCCCTTGTTCGCTAGCGCGGATGTGCGGGGAGGAGGAGAGAGGAGGGGGCCGACCGTGTAGCGTGTCGCGGACGCCGAGGCGCATCGGCAGGCGCGCGGGGGAGGCCCGAGGTGGCCGGAAGCGCCTGGAAGGGGGCGGCTACAGTGCGGGGGCGCACTGTAGCGCGCTCCAGAGCGTGCAAATGGCTGCCATGGCATTGTTTAAAGGGCAGGGGCATGCCCACTAGTGTCTAGCAGGTCTAGGAGGGAGTAAAGAAGTGGGGTGGTGCATTGGATGCCATGGATGGCCATTGGAGTGAGGAGGGAGGTGAGGAAGAGGGAGAAGTGGGCTGTCCAGAGAGAGAAAGAGGGGTTTTACCCATCCAATAAGTGAGCTATGGATTTGCCATTGTTACTAGAGGTGAAAGGGGGCTAGGAGGAGCTGTGGTAAAAATTTGAGCTCTCCAAGAATAGTGGAAGGGGTCAAAATAGTGGTTTTTGCAAAATGTCAGAAGGTGTTTGATAATGTTTTGGGCAAGCAAATGAGCTCCAATTGCCATGATACTCAACAGGATGGAAAGACACTTAGAAATAGGGTGTGCCACAGAATTTGAGATTATTTGGGCAAAGTTGCCAATGCAACTTTTGTAAACCCTAGAAATTAGCAGAATTGGACTTGAGTAGATCTAGTTGAGCAAATCACTTCTCCTTGATGCACCACTTGGTGTAGTGGCCTCATTTGGTCATGTGAACATGCTCACAGAAGTTGGGGTCAAGGGGAGAAAGTTGGTAGTACAAACTTGATCAAATTTGATTCTGGTCAGAGAGGGTTTTGGGGCATTCTGGTGAACCAAAATGACTTTAATTGGCATGAGGCTTTGCAAGGTGATCACAATATTCATTTGTGACTTGCTGGATTTTTCTTGGATTTTTATGAAAATATTTCCTGTAGAAAAATTTCAAATCCTTGAAATGGGCAGAAATGGTTTTGGGAGGTTTTGTCCAATATTTTGATCATAACCATATGTTGAAACTCTTATATATGGAAAATATATGTCCACTGAGTTTCCCTGATTTTTGTCAAATATTTTTGAAACAATAAAATAATTTTTCCCTATTAAAGACCATTTCTGGCCTTAAGAAAAAGCTTTTAAATAAAATATAATAATAGCTTTTAAAATTATATTTTTGTGGTTTCTGGGTATCCTATATCTAATAGGTTTCAAATATACCTTTTGAAAGATTTTTCACACCTCAAATCAAGTACTTCCAGTGCAAATCTTAATTCGAGGGTTTTTGGATAACTAATTTTTAGAAAATACTTTTTGGCCAAATTATTTTTGTAAGAAAATACTATATTGCTCTATACACATGGCATGATCATTGGACAGAAGTTTGGGGCAAGGAGATGAAGTATAGAAGGTGAAGTAGTTGACTATTAAGAGCACTTGAAAAACACAGAGAGGAAACCAACTCCAAAATAAAAGCCAAATAATGCAAAAGTTTTTGTTGGTCCAAATTTTCATGCTTTATTAACGCAAATGAAATGTTACAAAATGCAGGGTGTGACAGTCTGCTTGTTTATCTTTCAAAGTGAGGAGGATATAGGTGCTAAACAAGCGCAGTCTCATCAGCTTGCTCAGCTGCTTGCGCTGCAGCTCCTGAGCAGGGCTAACCTTTCTTGAACTCTATTGAAGTGTCGTCGGTTTTGTATATTATTTTGTCAGCGTGTTTATTTGCACTTGTGGCGATCTTTGATGCCCAGTGTATGTAATCTGCTGTCTGCTTGTGCTTTATTATCATAGTGGCGAACTTTGATGCCCAGTGGATGTAATATGTCGTAATTTCTTTATTGTATAGTCTAGGTTTTTTCTTATTCATGATGCTGCAGTTATTTTATTGTATATATATCCTGTCTTCATAGTAAACCAGCCAAACCGTAAAATTACGGTACATAATCGGGCCGTCATGCAATCACGATGTATGATCCGCATCATGGGCCCCATCATCTTGGTCCGTTAAAAGGCGTAAATGTAAAGTGGCCCACTAGTAGATTCGGGCCTTGAATAGGCTGAGTACACCGTCGGCCCTCTTTTCGCAAGAAAACTCAATGGGCTTTTAGGAGGCTGAGAAGTAGGTTGGGCCTGAAACATGCCGAACAGCTCACGGGCCTGCAACAGCCTGAAATGGACCCCGACCCATGATTGTGTGAACCAAATCACGGGCTTTTAACAGGCCAAAATTGCCTTGGTCCTTGTTTGGCCCAATCAGATTATCGGCTGCGAGTAGGCCGGATGCAAACCGGGCCTTAGTTAGGCCCAACTATATGACGGGCTTTTAAGAGGCCAAAATTAATATAGGGCCGAAATATTAAACGGGCCCTTAACAGGCCGAAACTAATATCAGGCCGAATTACTAAATGGGAGTTTAGCAAGTGGGCCCAAAAGCATAGAATCCAGTTGACGGGCCGAATCTGATATCGGCCATAATTTAGCCCAAAGCCTCTTAAAGGGACGAACCTGATCTGGGCCATAATTTGGCCCATAACGTGGTAGCCTTTTAACGGGCTGGATCTCATATGGGCCATTATTAGGCCCAAAACATGGCAGGCCATTAATGGAACGGATCAAATATGGGCCGGCATTTGGCCCAAAACATGGCAGGCACTTAATGAGCCGGCCTACTAGGGTCCTCATAATCTTGTGTGCCTATAGCTGGGCCAGCCAATAAATGTCGGCGAAATCTCGTGGGCCTTTAGCTGGGCCGGTCCATTATGATCCGCCAAAATCTTATGGGCCTTTACCTAGGCCGGCCCATTACGGCCAACAAAAATCTTGTGGGCCTTTACCTAGGCCGGCCCATTATGGCCCGGAAAGTGTTGTGGGCCTTTAGCTGCGCCAGCCCATTATTGTCCGCAAAATCTCATGGGTCTTTAGCTGGGCCGGCCCATTATGGTCCGCAAAATCTTGTGGGCCTTTAGTTGGGACGGCCCATTTAAACTTTATGGGCCAGTCCACGTGTCAACATATCATAGGCGCATCTCGCCCATTGGATGAGTGACACCTGTGCCAACATGGAGCCGACACGTGTTTCCTCTAGCCAATGATGATTTTACACATGGAAAATCCCCATTTGTCTAGGCTATTAACGGGTTATCGGATCCAAAAATGGCCCGATAGCTTAACGACGTTCTGTTACGGTGGATGCCACGTGTCGGTCACCCTTGACGAAAGCACTTCTGTGACGCGCGATTTATCGTCATGGAAGTGGACACTTCTGTGATGATATTTTTCGTAATGTCATGGAACACTTCTACGACAGGACAGGTATGACTATGTTGATTCTGTCAT
Source organism: Triticum aestivum (assembly GCF_018294505.1). Classification (NCBI taxonomy): domain Eukaryota; kingdom Viridiplantae; phylum Streptophyta; class Magnoliopsida; order Poales; family Poaceae; genus Triticum; species Triticum aestivum. The sequence continues at coordinate 245,725,880 of NC_057801.1, forward strand.
AAAATCGTCATGGATGTACATGTATGACAGAAAACGTGACCTACTGTGACAAACACGTATCATCACGGAAGTGCATTTTTTTAGTGCTGGCTCCTGCGGAGCGGAGACTTCTATGCAAGGATCCCCTCGTGAGGTTCGGATGAAGTGAGCCATTACGATCAAGGCCAGGCGAGCGCCAGCGGACATAGTGTACCCGTTTCTTCTTTGGTGCAAGGGATACAAGGAGCAGGCATGGAGTCCCTAGGAAGCAGCCAAAGGTTTCCATTCCCGTGCAACCAGACCAAGACCGCCTGGACGGTAGGACAGAGGTCATCACCGAGCCCAGCGCGGCATCACGGCAGAGGCTTTTGCAGGCGAGGACCAGTTTAGTCAAGACAAGATGTACTAGTTGTCTCCCTTCAAATTTGTCTGTTGTGGGATCCCTTCCCGCCTTCATTTGGGAAGAGGACCAAGGCCACTATAAATAGGACCTAGCCACCGCCATGGGCGGGGTAGGACAGATCAAGTGGGCCGAACCCATTCCACCCTCAACAGCTCACTTGAGCTCAAGAACAAACCTCCTGAGGTTGTTCTCCTCTGTACTAGTTCATCCTCAGCCCCATGAGGTAAATCCACCACAAAGCAGGAGTAGGGTTTTACACCGCAAGGTGGCCCGAACCTGGGTAAACTAATGTGTTCCCTTTCCTCCGAGTTCATCGTGCTAGGCTCTAAGATTTGCGAGCAGACAGACTTGGGAGGTTGAGATCTCCGCACGCACCCCAAAGTTCAAACCCTTGATGAGGTTTGAAGTCTAGGGTGCGTGCGGAGATCTCAACCTCCCCAGTCTGCCTGCTCGCAAACTAAGGGAGTCCTGGACTAGGGGGTCCTCGGGCGTCCAGGCTATGCGATATGGGACGAACTGATGGGCCGCGAAGATACAAGACAGAAGGCCCTCCCTCGTGTCTGGATGGGACTCTCCTTTGCGTGGATGGCAAGCTTGGCATTCGGATTTTGCATTTTCCTTTCTCGGTAAACTGACTCTGTACAACCCTACGTCCCTCCGGTGTCTATATAAACTGGAGGCTTTAGTCCGTAGGGGGAGAATAGTCATTCGGGCTAGACATCTAGGGTTTAGCCATTACAATCTCAAGGTAGATCAACTCTTGTAACCCCTATACTCATGAAAGTCAATCAAGCAAGAAGTAGGGTATTTCCTCTATTAAGAGGGCCTGAACCTGTGTAAGACATCGTGTCTCCTGCCTCCTGTTACCTTCGATCCTTAGATGCACAGTTCAGGACCCCCTACCCGAGATTTTCCGGTTTTGACACCGACATTGGTGCTTTCATTGAGAGTACCACCATGTCGTCGCTAGAAGGCTCGATAGCTCCGTCAATCATCCACAACAATGCCGCCTTGAGGGAGACTTTTCTCCCAGACCAAATCTTTGTATTCCGCGGCTTTGCACAACGTGCCAATTTGATCGGTCATCTCAAACAGATCGACAGCTACGACCCTGGTCATCAGATCAGTTTTGGAGACCTAAACTATGTCGCTGATATCCGAGGAGACTTGATCTTCCAAGGGTTTGCAGCCTCGACCACAGCTCTAGCCTTAGATCCGGAACACATCACCGAGTCCGAAGACGGGAGTTTAGAGCCCGATGGACTCTCCGCAACCATAGAGCTTAACACCGGAGAGATGGAGGGGATCGTTTCACCGGCAGGCCCAGAACCACGCCAGGCTCCCTTCATCAACATGAAGCCGTACTCACCCTCGAACACCAGCTCCGAACTCTCGAGGTTCGTGTTATGTGAGCTCGGCCAGGGAACTTCTGTCCCGCCCAACTCCATGGACTCTTGCTTCCCCGTCCAAACCTCGCTTTTAAACGGAGCCCTGGACTTAATGCGATTTCTCACCATTACAGAAGAATCACTGCCTAACTATGCCCAACCCATAATAGGGGCTAAGAGCGGGGAATTTTACGTCCCACCCACCACCCACTTCATAGCCACTATCGAAGACTTGACCGACATGCTCGATTACGCCTTTGAAGACATCGAAGGTATGGACGATGATGCCAAACAGGAGCAAAGCTAGAACCCGTCATTCACCGGACATTGGACGATCCCTTCCACATATCAGGTGTACATGATGGACACACCCAAAGAGGATGACAGCGATGGTGGGAAGGGTCCCATCAAGGACAAGCCTTTGGAGGCACCACCAAAGTGTCGACGTCAGTGATGCTGCTCGAAATCGCGTCGCGAAAAAGACAGCAATATCGGCACCGGAGAAAACAATACTCAGGAGAAGGCCGAAGACCAAGAAGCCCCTATCGAGCCAACATCCGAACAGGATGATTGGGAGGATGGGCAAGTTAATCCCGACGAACCCATCGGGGACGAGGGCTTGGAGGATAATAACTAGCTACTGATCTCCTCAGAGGATGAGAGCCTCGGTGACGAAGACTTCATCATATCAGAGGAACCCCTCAAAAAAGAGCTCTTTAAGCGCCGGCTATTAGCCACGGCAAGAAGCCTAAAAAAGAAGCGGCGGCAACTTCAAGCTGATCAGGATTTACTCAATGACAGATGGACTAATGTCCTGGAAGCTGAGGAATACGGCCTCGAGCACCTACTAAGATTTACCCAAAGTGCAGGCTGCTATCCCAATTCGAAGACGAGAGCCTGGAATCTATACCGACAGCATGTAACAGGGCGGATGGAATTGACCGACCACCTCAAGGCCGGGACAGAGCGACAACTCAAGCCGAACACCAGACCGCACCACCTCGCCATAGAGGCAGATAGACAGCGGCTGCAGGATACATGTATGACCTGCGACAGGACATGGAAAATAGAGCCGGTCATACCAGATCAATCTATGGATCGAGGGGGCGTGCGCCAACGCGGGAAGATGGCCATCAAGCCTGGCGCGACAAGCACAATCTCACCCGGGCCAAAAACCGCATACGGACTTCATCCGAACTGCGTCATGATGTCGCCTGATACAGAGGCGCCGCACACCCCCTATGCTTCGCTGATGGGTGATGGAGCACCAGTTCCCAAAAGGGTTTAAACCCATGAACATTGAATCATACGATGGCACAACAGATCCTACAGTATGAATTGAAGATTTTCTTCTCCACATCCACATGGCTCGCGGTGATGACTTACATGCCATCAAGTACCTCCCTCCAAAATTTAAGGGACCAGCAAGACACTGGCTGAACAGCCACCCAGAAAACTCTATTGGTAGCTGGGAAGACTTGGAGGACGCCTTCAGAGACAACTTCTAAGGTACCTATGTTCGGCCCCCAGACGCCGATGACCTTAGTCACATAATCCAGCAACCCGGCGAATCAGCTCGGAAGCTCTAGACCAGGCTCTTAATCAAAAAGAACAACATTGTGGATTCTTCAGACGCCGAAGCCCTCATAGCCTTCAAACACAGCGTCCGAAATGAGTGGCTCGCCCGACACCTCAGCCAAGAGAAGCCGATGTCCATGGCAGCCCTCACCGCACATATGACTCGCTTTTGCACGAGAGAAGATAATTGGCTAGCTCATAGAAGAAATAGTACTAGTGACTCAGGCACCTCTGAAGCCAGGGACACAAATGGCAAGCCACGACGCAACAAGCACAAGCGTCGAAACAATAACGAAGACACGGCGGTCAAAACCGGATTCAGTGGCCCCAAATACAATCAACGGAAGAAGCCATTCAAAGAAGGCAAAGATGGTCCATCCAGTTTGGACAGAATACTTGATCGACCTTGCCAGATTCATGGCACCCCTGATAAACCCGCCAATCACACCAACAGAAACTGTTGGGTCTTTAAACAGGCCGGCAAGCTCAACGCCGAACACAAGGGGAAAAGTCCGCCCAGCGAGGACGACGAAGAGGAGCCTAGCCCACCAAACACAGGGGGGTAGAAGAAATTTCCCCCTAAGGTCAAAACGGGGAATATGATCTACGTCACTCACATCCCCAAGCAGGAGCACAAGCGAGTATTAAGGGACGTCTACGCCGTAGAGCTGGTCACCCAAAAATCCAATCCATGGTTGGCGTGTTCGATCACCTTCGATCAAAAGGATCACCCAACCAGTATCCGTCACGGAGGATCGGCAGCTTTGGTCCTCGACTCAATCATTGACAGATTCCACCTCACGCGAGTCCTCATGGACGGCAGCAGTAGTCTTAACCTGCTTTACCAGGAAACTGTCTGCCAAATGGGCATTGATCCGTCACGAATCAAGCCCACTAAAAATACCTTTAAGGGAGTAATACCTGGCGTAGAGGCCCATTGCTCGGGCTCAATAACATTGGAAGATAATCTTTGGCTTCCCAGACAACTTCCGCAGCAAAAACTTGATCTTCGATATCGTCCCCTTCCGCAGTGGCTATCAGCACTGCTCGGACGGACCGCTTTCGCTCGATTCAACGCGGTCCTACACTATGCTTACTTAAAGCTCAAGATGCCCGGTCCACGCGACATCATAACAGTCAATGGAAACATGTAACGCTCCCCCCGTACGGAGGAGCACACCGTGGCTCTCGCGGCCAAAGTACAGAGTGGCCCCCTCAAGCCACACACCTCATCGGCCATCAAGCCGCCTGTCGGTAGGGGGTCCCGAACTTTACGTCTAAGGCTAATGGTAACTGGAAGCGGGGGAGACAATTTTTACCCAGGTTCGGGCCCTCTCGATGGAGGTAATACCCTACTTCCTGCTTGATTGATCTTGATGATGTGAGTATTACAAGAGTTGATCTACCATGAGATCGTAGAGGCTAAACCCTAGAAGCTAGTCTATGGTTATGATTGATGTCGTCCTACGGACTAAACCCTCCGATTTATATAGACACCGGAGGGGGCTAGGGTTACACAGAGTCGGTTCCAGAGAAAGGAATCTTCACATCCCAATTGCCAAGCTTGCCTTCCATGCAAAGGAGAGTTCCATCCGGACAGAGGACGAAGTCTTCTATCTGGTTTCCTCAAAGTCCAACAGTCCAGCATACGCATATAGTTCGGCCGTTCGAGGACCCCTTAATCCCGGACTCCCTCAGTAGCCCCTGAACGAGGCTTCAATGATGTCGAGTCCGGCACGCAGATTGTCTTCGGCATTGCAAGGCGGGTTCCGTCTCCGAACACTTCAAAGCAGATTTTGAACATAAGAATTGTGTCCGGCTCTGCAAAACAAACTCCACATACCTCAGTAGAGAGTATAATATCCCACGAGTATAATCTGTTGACAACTCATAGCACGACATCACGTCACAGCCCGGTCTTTATTCTAACCGTTTTTATCCTGCCCCTCCGTATTTCGAGGCGCAGTTTTATTGGCACGTCTTGTCGAAGCAGAGATCGTGTCCCCTTATCATGGGATTCTCATCAATATGCGCATGGGTAACCCAACCGTGCCATCAGCACGGCGCTTGGGAATTAAGTGAGTTTTAGGGCTAATGGGAAGGCACACGACTTTTACTGCCTTTATAAAGGGATAAGGATTCCCCTCTTTCACCCACGCCATCTTCTTCCTCTGTTTATCCATTCTCAAGCTCCAGCTCCCAAGCATCCATCTCTTCTGCCCGAAAAGCACTCCAACCATGTCTGGATCTGGAGCACAACGCTAGTGGATGGCCTCCTCCGTCAAGGAGAAGGACATCAAGTAACTAGGGAGGCCGGATATCTGGCCAAGAAGATCGCACACCGTCTCCCGGCGGCGGGACAGATCATCCCTGATGAGGATACAGACCTAGGGTAGGGTCATAGGCCTGACCTATACGTCCTACCCAAGGTCACTACCCTAGAAGATAAGAAGTTCAAGAGGCAGCAAGGGACCCCCAGTCAAAGATGTCAAGTACAATCCACTCGACCAGTCATGTCACTCGGGAGTCCTCCTACTTATTGCCACTCAACCATCTAAGGAATCACTTGACCTACCAAAGATCAGGAGTCACTCAGCATTGCAACTGGCAAGCATTCACTCTGTAGTCTTTAAGGTCATTAACTGCACTTAAGGCTGGCGTTACCAGTAATGCCCCCACTTTATGTACATTAAGTTCCTTGTAATGGAGGGCGGTGAGGGTCCTGGCGTACTCTATATAAGCCACCCCCCTCCTCTGGCACAAGGGTTCGCACCCCCTGTAACATCACAAGCATATAATCCAATCGACTGCCTCCGGGCACCGAGACGTAGGGCTTCCACCGAGAAGGGCCTGAACTCGTAAACCCTGTGTGTACACCTTCACCATAGCTGAGATCTTGCCTCTCCATACCTACCCCCTTTCTACTGTCAGTCTTAGGACCATGACAGTTGGCGCCCACCATGTGGCCGATGTCTTAGCGACTTGTTGGTGAAGTTGTAAGTTTTTCCATTCATCATCATCATGGTTTCCGGTGGCGGATTGGCTGAGGGCCGCGTGATCCATCTTGGCGCGCTCGTTTTCATCGCCGACGATTCCGCTTGGCTTCAAGAAGCTCCCCTCGACGTTGAGGAGCTCCCCGTCCGAGGGGCGATGCACTTTCACGCGTGTGTTCACAGCGTCCTTCTCCGATAGCCGTCGACTCAGTATCGGTCGGCTCCGATGGTGTCTTCCCTCCCTGCTGTTCGCCGCTGCAAGCGATCCCGTTGGCCGCAGCTTCAACGGTGGGTGAAACACGCGGTGGCTCGACGTTCGGCCACCCATCAACTCGCGGCAATCGAGCCCGACGAAACTCTCCATGGCCTGTTCGATCTGTCGACTGGCTCTGCGGAGACCGCATCCGAGTGCGATAGCAGCGACCCTGCGGCTGAAGTCTTGATGGTCGACGGACCACGTGGTCCGCCTGGTTTCCGCCATGAAGACGACGAGGATGGTGGCGGCGATCCGTCGCGCGTCCATGAGGAATACCATCCCGAACCCCTTTCTTCGCAGCAGAGGGAAGAACTTCGTCGCCGCAACATGGATGCACATCTCACGCCCATCGTTGGAGAAACCCCCGAGGCTCGGGCCTTGGAAGAGGTGCGCCTGGCTAATTTGACTGAGCACACTCGACTGGAGAACCTCCAGCGCGCGCTCGACGAGCATGCTCGGGAGCGGGTCCCTGAGTCTAGCCGACGACAGCTTTTTCTGCCTCCACCTATGGTATACCGCACTCCGATCCAAAATCTCACAGCTGCAGCCGAATAGCAGAGTCAATTCAACCTTACCAGTCGGAGGCCGGCAGAGGTTTGATATAGATCCGGGCCTTGCTCCGGGCAGCAGGGGAGTAGAACACAGTAGTGTCTTAGTCGCGGAATAGGATTCACAGCAGATCTGTAGTAGCGGATACAATTCAGTCGGCTCACAGCCCAAGATCGCCCCTGTGGCTTGAAGGTCGTGGACAGTATGATCATCAGCTCGACGGTGACAATCGTCGTCGAGTGCCCACGCATCCTCTAAGGAGTGCATCATATGTGCCTCGGCAGAACGATGATAGACGCCATCACATTGGCGAGTGCAGAGCACCAGTCGACCCAAGAGAGTCGGGCTTCGATTCGAGATCTATCCTCGTTCAAGGTCTAGTCGACAGGAACAGAGTGCATAGAGAAGACCCTAGCAGAGATCATCCGAGTGGCAGCAGAGTGCATGTTTCTGGTCCAGAGTGTTTTAGCAGAGCCATCAGGGCAGCGGTGATTCCTCCCAACTTTAGGTTGGCGACCGGAGTCAGTAAGCTCACTGGAGAATCCAAGCCTGAAACTTGGCTTGAAGATTACCGAGTGGCTGTGCAGATTGGCGGTGGAAACAATGAAGTAGCAATGAAACATCTTCCTCTGATGTTGTAAGGGTCGGCCCGAGTGTGGTTGACTCAGTTAGCTCCAGGCAATATATACAGTTGGGAAGAGCTTGCTCGAGTGTTCGTCAGAACGTTTGAGGGCACTTGCAAGCGGCCAGCAGGGTTGACAGAGTTGCTGCATTGTGTGCAGAAACCGAGTGAGACTTTAAGGGATTTCATTCAGAGGTGGACCACTTTGCATCACACTGTTGAAAATGTATCAAAGCATCAGGCAGTGTGTGCCTTCAAGGAAGGCGTCAAATACCACGACTTGGTCCTGAAGTTCGGTCGGACTGGAGATATGACTCTGACTTGGATGATGGAAATAGCCACCCGGTACGCTAACGGAGAAGAAGAGGATCGACTCCGCAGCAGAAAGAGTAAACCAGTCGACCAAGAGGCCGGTGGAGGTAATTCCAATCAGAAACAGAAGAGTAAGGCCGAGCCCGCAGCACCCGGTGAGATTGCAGTAGTGGCTCAAGGAAAGTTTAAGGGAAAACCTAAAGGGCCCTGGCCCTCTAAGAAGGTAAAGGATCAAGCAAGAAATGATGTGTTGGATTTACCGTGTCACATCCACACGGAGAAGGACGAAGAGGGTAATCTGATCTACCCTAAGCATACCACTCGACAATGTCGACTTCTGATCAAGCAGTTCCGAGAAAAACAGCCCGGTGAGAAGGAGAAAGAGTCGGACAAAGACGAGGACAAAGAAGAAGATGACGGTTATCCCAAAGTCAAATCCACCCTCATGATTTTTGCTGATGTTGAGAGCAAGAGTCGGTTGAAAGTTATCAATAGAGAAGTGAATATGGTCGCTCCGGCGATGACGACCACATACCTGAAATGGTCTCAGACAGCCATCGCATTTGACCAGTCTAACCACCCTGCACGTGTAGCTACCCCTGGGAGGAAGGCATTGGTGGTCGACCCCGTGGTCGGGGGCACTAGACTGACTAAAGTGCTGATGGACGGTGGTAGCGGCCTGAATATTGTCTATGCTGAAACCTTGAAGGGGATGGACATTCCGATGTCCAAACTTAGCGAAAGCAATATGAGTTTCCGTGGTGTTATCCCTGGAAAGAAAGCCAAATCACTCGGCCAGATCGCTCTCGACGTGGTTTTCGGTGATTCCAAGCATTACCGTAAGGAAAAGTTGACATTTGAAGTCGTGGATTTCCAGAGTGCTTATCATGCCATTCTGGGTAGGCCTGCCTACACACGTTTTATGGCTCGACCATGTTACGTGTACCTCAAGTTGAAGATGCCTGGCCCCAAAGGTGTGTTCACAGTTACTGGCAATCGGCAGAAAGGAGAGGAATGCTTCCAGAAAGGTTCCAAAATTGCCGATGCGCAAATGGCAGCAGTTGAATTCCAAGAATATCAGAAGAATGCAGATACGAGTGATTTGCTCCGAGACAAGAAGCCTACCACAGATTCTGCATTTCAGTCGTCTGGTGAAACGAAGCCGATCCATATTCACCCGACCGATCCCAATGCCGCACCGACTCATATATCAACGACACTCGACAACAAATAGGAAGAAGCGCTCATCCAGTTCCTTCGTGAGAACTGGGACATCTTTGCATGGAAACCCTTTGACATGCCGGGTGTCAGGGCGTATCTCTCTGTGGCCATGAGCACCTATGGGGCACGGGGGGCCCCTTCTAGTTCGGCAAGGGGGGCGGAGGCCGTGCGCAGATCAGATCGAGGTCGCGCGCGCGGGGGAGACGGGCGATTTTTACCCAGCTTCGGAGCTCTCCGGAGAGATAAAACTCCTACTGCTGCCTTGTGTTCGTATTCGATTTTGCTCGAGGGTGCGAGCGTATGGTGGTGCTGCGTGTGTTGAATGGACCGAACCCCCTATACGTGCGCATGGGCCTCCCTTTTATAGTCTGAAGGGGGCACCAACAGGTGGCAGCATAGAAAAAGGGGGTAGAATGGTAAAAACGCAGGTTGGTACAACAGGGACCAACAGTGTCCTCTACCTAACTCTGACGGCAGGGGACAAGGGCATTTAATGCCCGTCCGGTCGCCCCAACAGTGCAGAGAAGCGACCGTTAAGTGAGCCACCGGTTGCCACGATGGCATCTCTGTCAGCTCCGCTTGCCACCTCGCCCCGCATGGCTGCGTCGTGCCTCGCCACATGCCCTTGGGATGGCCCTGTGATGACACGTCGTCGGATGCGCTGGAGTTTGGGTGGCAGCCTTGCCGCGGCAAGTGCCTTGCCGCGGCCCTTCTCTTGTTGTGCCGGCAAGCTTGCCGGCCGTCGGGCATTGCCGGGACGTGCGGGGCGCCGCGGCATGTCTTCTGGTGATGCCTTGGTTGGCCTTCCCGGCAAGCTCCTCTTGCCGGGGCCTTTGTTTTCTTGGTTAGTACTTTGTTCTTGAATGGCAGTAATAGGAAATGGTGTAGGGTCTTGGCGGGCACCCGGCAAGCCTTGCCGCGGGGCGCTACGACTGCCCGTGCACAAGTTCGGGGTACTAAGGTGCCCCCCTACTTTAGTACACCGATAGGATCCCCCAGGCCTGGGCCATACACAGTGCCGAGCGTTGTTGGGCCAGGCCCAAAATAGTGCACGGGCACGCGTGGCCTGGGCCCACACAGAATCGGACTTCGTGTCCACCGCGTCCTCCCGCAACGGCACGCGTCGATTGCGGCGTCGTGGGAGACGTGGGTGGTGCGTGCGATCTTTAAGGCGTCCACCCCTGTGATCACGGGGCAGGGCGAGGTCACTTCATCCGTCGCCCCGGCTTCGCTTTTTCGCCACGCGGCTCCCATGCGCGGGGGGTCGTGGGCGGCAAAGGTGGGAGACCGAGCCGTCATGGGCGGAGATGTTGAGTCGGCCCCGCTCCTCTGCCCTCCCCGTGCTCTGATTGGCGGAGCGGGGCGGCCGAGCCCCCCACCTCGCTCCTTAAAAAGGGCGGATGGGGAGCACAAAAATCCCGCACTTCCTCTTCTTCCTCTTTCTTCAACTTCCGTTACTCTTCCTCCCATCTGCCATGAAGGGAGGGAACCCTGGTCCTTCATCTGTGGTGGCGAGGGTCGCCACCAGGCAGCGCACCTCTCCCTATCCCGCGCCTGTAGCAGCGGAGCCAGCCACGAGGGGAAGAGGGAGGGGGCGAGGCCGCGGACGAGGTCGTGGACGTGGTCGGAGCGCTCGGGGGAGAGGCGGCCGGGGTGGTGCGCCATTCCCGTCTCCGCCGGCAGCTGCTTTCCTTGAGGCGGTCCACACCGGGGACGACCCCTGGGAGTTCTTCGTCAAGCTGCGTCGGGCACCTCGTCGCCGCCTCCGGCTACCGGCCCCGTTCGCGAGCGCGATGGAACCGGATCCGCCCGAGATGTTGGAGTTGCGCATGAGGGGCTGCGGGATCAGTGGCACTCGAGTTAGTGTCGTATCCCCAGCCCCCGGCGTGATGTACTTCGATCAAGGGTCGAAGACGTTCGCCCGCATCCACAGCTTGACGACGGGGTTTACCCTCCATTTTAAGTTAATGGAGGGTGACCTTCTCGCCGTCAAGGTCTTCGGGGACTCCGGCACCCGGGCGAGATGCTGCGTGGACAGCTCCTCCGATAGCGAAGGCCCCTCCTCGAGCGAGAGTGGCAAGGAGGGGAGCGACAGCGACGACGAGGACGGCGGGTCCGACTAGGCGTCGGATGCCGCCTCGCGTGCCACCGGTGACCCCATCATCCGGGTCGCCGGCCTTCTGAACTCCCCGGGGCCGTCTCCTTGGGCGGCTGGCGTAGGGAGGCTGCGGAAGAGGAAGAGGGGTGGCGGCAAGGCCGTCAAGTCGGAGTACGAGGGCGAGGTGCCCTCGACAGCGTGCTGACGTCCTTCCGCCCCGTCTTCGAGCTCTGCCTCCGGCGCCTCCGTCTCCGCCAAGCTCCTGGCCGGCCCCCGGGATGTTCTCTTGGTGTCTTCTGGCACCCGTAGCTCACCTAGGCGCCCCTTTTGCCCTCCCCGGCAAGCTTCTCTTGCCGGGGCCTCCTTGACCTACCTCCTGGAGAGAGAAACAGGAGAGGGATTACGGGCATCTTATCTTTCAATCTGTAAGCCTTCGGGCCTTAGCTGTATTTAAAATTTGTAATCCTCTCTATCATGTTTTTCATCCTCCAAGGACTTGTACTAAATTGGGATGTTTTTTTAATGAAAAGGGGGGAACGCTTGCCGGATTAAGTCCTTTACTTGATTTTGTGCCTTGTATGTTCCCGCCCTACGCTTCTAGGGAACTTGCCGGCGCAAACACGCTTGCTGAGTGCGGAACGTCAGCAGCCCGCTGGCGGTGTTGCTTCCGGCAAGAAACCTTGTCGGGCCAGTTGCAGCGCGCTTGTATTGTTGAGCGGACTCAGAAACAAACCAAGGGCGCAACTTGGCCGCGACTCGGCCCCTCCGCGCACGGGTTTTTCTTTACAAGGCACACTCGTTCAAGGACGCGGCCCCGCCTTCCCCAGTCCATAAGAGGATGCATGATGAGGGATGAAAAACTTATCTGACGGCGCAGCCCCCGGTGACTCTAGCTTGCTGGGGATGAATCTTGGCATTTGCAGCCCCCGGCAACTCTGGCCCCGCCGAGACCTAGGTGCCGGTGCGCCTTCCCTTGCCCTTGCCGCTGACGCTGCGGCCTCCGGGGACCATGGCCTGCCGCGAAGGAACTTCGGTACTTGCAGCCCCCAGCGAAGCCGGTTTGCCGGGGCCCCTGTGCCAGTGCGCCCTTCTGGTTTTTTCTTGTCGCTGTTATCATAGTCACGAAAATAACTGAGACAGCTCCGTAATAAGTTACTCTTTCGTGGGATGACTTTTTTTTAGGTTGGGCAACGCAATGCCATGCTTCGCCCTTCGTATGTTTACACTCTACGCTTTTTAGGGGACTTGCCGGCGTGTACACACTTGCTGAGTGCGGAACATCAGCAGCCCGCTGGCGGTGTTGCCTCCGGCAAGAAACCTCGTCGGGCTAGTTGCGGCGCGCTTTCATCGTCGAGCGGACTCGAAACAGATCAAAGGCGCAACTTAGCCGCGAGTTGGCTCCTCTGCGCACAAGTTTCTCATACGAAGGACGTCCCACGGCAAGGCTTTCCATGTTACGCCCTCTACTTCATTACATCCCTTGTACGTTTTTACCCTATGCTTTTAGGGAACTTGCGGGCGCTAACACACATGCTGAGTGCGGAACATCAGCAGCCCGCTGGCGGTGTTGTTTCCGGCAAGAAACCTTCTCGGGCCGGTTGCAGCGCACTTGTATTGTTGAGCGGACTCGGAAACAAAGCAAGGACGCAACTTAACCACGAGTTGGTTCCTCCGCGCACAGGTTTTTCGTACAAGGGACGAATGCTCGAGGAATATAACATAAAAGCTTAGGACTAAAAAGTGCTCTGTACTCAAGCTTGGGTGACTTAGCTTTTCCGTCTTTAGCGATCCGCCGAGGCCGCACTTCCCCTTGACTTCCTCCCTTGTATTTTTTCGCCCTCACGCTTTCAGGGAACCCGCCGGCGCAAACACGCTTGCTGAGTGCAGGACATCAGCAGCCCGCTGGCGGTGTTGCCTCCGGCAGGAAGAACTCGTCTGGCTAGTTGCATCATGCTTTCATCGTCGAGCGGACTCGAAACAGATCAAAGGCGCAACTTAGCCACGATTCGACCCCTCTACGCGCAGGTTCTTCATACCAGGTGCGGATTTTCAGGGAATGCAACTCAAAAGTTCGAAACTGGCAGCTTTCTTTGCCTCACTGGCCAGTAGAGCTCGATGGCACGCCCTCGACAGCAGTGCGGCACTCCGAAGAGGCGTGCTTGTCAGAGCGGGCACCAGAGCTGTTCTTGCCGGGCTTAGTCTTTGGTTGGTCTGCCTTTGCCTTCTCGCACTTGCCGGTGGAGCTCGATGGTGCGTCCTCGACGGCAGCGCAGCACTCCGGGGAGGTGCGCTTGCCGGAGTTGGCATCAGAGCTGCTCTTGCCGGACTTGACTTTCTTCTTCCCCCGGGGAGCTTCAGCGGCAAGTGGCTTGCACTCTGCTGCGGCTGCTGCTTCCCGGTAGATCTTGTCGGCGCAGATGAGTGCATCCCTCTTGTCACCTTGGACAGAAATGGCACTCATTGGGCCAGGCATCTTGAGCACATTGTATGCGTAGTGAGAGGCCGCCATGAACTTGGCGAGCGCGGGCCGGCCGAGTATCCCATTGTAGGGTAATGGGATATCAACCACGTCGAATGTGACCCTCTCCGTCCTGAAATTCAGCTCGCTGCCAAACGTCACTGGCAATGTGATCTTCCCCTTGGGCTTGCTTCTTCCCAGATTTATCCCTTGAAAGGTACCAGTCTCTTCGAGCTCGCTGTCGGGGATCTGGAGCTTCTTGAGCACTGCGAAGGAAATCAGGTTCAGGCCGGCCCCGCCGTCAACCAACATCTTCGTGACCTTGAGGTTGTGGATTGTTGGTGAGACCAACATTGGCAAGCACCCGACCGCAGTGATGCGATCAGGGTGGTCCTCAACGTCGAAGATGATGGGCGTGCTGGACCACTTCAGAGGCTTGCGCGCCTCGACGGACGGCTCCGCTGCATTCACTTCTCACACCCACTGCTTGAGTTGGCGGTGCGAGGTGTGCAGAGAGGCGCCGCCGTCGATGCACAACACCTCTGTCGCCTTCTGAAACTCTTGGTCATCGGTCTCATCTTCCTCCATCTCATCATCCTCATCCTCATCTTCGTCCTTGTCACGGCCGCGGGGAGGCCTATCTCCTTGCCGCGGCTTGGCCTTGCCGCGGTACCCTCCCCGGGCGGGAAGCTTCTTGCCGGATCCTCCGCCACCTCCCTGGGCTCTCTCCTTATCGCGGCGCTCGTACTCAGCTTTCTGTAGCTCCGCCATCTGCTCGACTTTCTTGCAGGTTTGGAGATCGTGGCCCTTGGTGCGGTGGATCTTGCAATACCACTTGCCGGAACCATCCTGCTTGTCGGCGGCTACCACGGCCTCGCCGGAGTCATCGGCTTTGGCCTTGTCGGAGCCGCCTCCGTTGCCGGAATGCTCAACAGCTAGCACATCCTTAGCCTTTCTCTTCCTGTTGTTCCGCCTCCGGTTCTTCCTTGCCGGGGCGGCATCCTCACTGTCAGATCCTTCTGCTCCTGCAACCTCTCCGGGGATTTTTCTCCCCTCCTCAGCCCGTGCGCACTTGTCGGCCAGAGCGTAGAGCTCGCTGACGTCTCTGATCTTGCACATCGCCATCTCCTCCCTCATCCTGCGGTTACGCACGTTCTGATGAAACGCGCTGATAACTGCGGCAGGGTGGACGTCTGGGATGTTGCGCTGCACCTGGCTGAATCTCTGTATGTACTTGCGCAGGGGCTCCCCCTCCTTCTGGACGAGCAAGTGGAGGTCACTCTCCTGGCCATGAGGCGTGTGGCCACCTATGAAGGCGCTGACAAAATGATGACACAGGTCCGCCCATGAAGAGATGGAGCCGTCCGGCAAGTGCATGAGCCAAGATCCAACGTTGGGTTTGAGCACTAGCGGGAAGTAGTTGGCGAGGATCTTCTCGTCGCGTCCTCCGGCAGCCTGCACCGTGATGGTGTAGATGCCGAGGAACTTCGACGGATGTATCCTGCCATCGTACTTCTTGGGCACGTCTGGCTTGAAGTTCTTGGTTTTGGGCCACTGGACTTGCCGCAGCTCGCAGGTGAACGCAGGGCAACCTGCCGCGTACGGCAAGTCGCCTGGTTCCCCTGGTGCGTGCATATCGACAGTAGGCCCAGCACGCTGGTCAGATTGGCGTCGCGTTTCCCTTCTACACTCGATACGAGTGCGAGCGTCTTCGTGCCGTCGTTCTTGAAGAACGTGGCGTTGATTGCGTCGGGTTCGCGGGTCCGACGACGCGGTGGAGTCGCCGTCGGGGTTGGTCCGACGAGCCGGCGATCTTGGCCTTCTGGGCTGGGAGTGCACGGAGGTGGCACCCCCAGCGGTCTTGTCGGTGTCGGCTTGCGCCTGGGCGCCTTGCCAGGGCCTCGATGCGCTCAGTTGCCGGGGCTTGTCGCCGTTGGCGAAGCCGATGAGGCTGTATATGGTCATCCTCCAGTCGTCGATCTTGTGCGGCGCCGGAGGGTAGTCTAGAAGCAGCTGGGCTCGGTCCAGCGATTCCTCTGCTGTCTTGGGTGGCGGTGGTGACGAGCGGCGCGAGGAGCGGGATGTGCTCGGACTCCCAACTGGATTGGGAGGTGCAGCACCCCGTCTGGGCAACTGTACCTCGCTCGCGCCAGCATGCGGGCGTGCATGCTGACCTCGAACGTCCCGCGACCCACCAGCTTGGCCTTGCTCCAATGCGAGCACCGGGGCGTTGTTGACCTCGCACCTCCTGGGAAGGGTGCGGTGTCTGCACGGTCACCGATGCTTGCGGGGCCTTGTTTTTGGATCTGGTGACGACGTGAGTCCCACCGTCGGCGCCCGCTCCTCCGCCGGCGCCCACTCCACCGCCCGTTTGCTCCGGCGGTGGTGGCGGAATCGATGTAGACGGAGCGGCCACCTCCGAAGGCTTCTTCTTCGGTGGCATGTTGATGATGGCCTTGATGCAGCGCGCGCGGAAACCGGATCAGATGCTCACGACCTCGATGCGGCCCCTACCTAGCGCGCCAAAGATGTCGGGGCGTATCTCTCTGTGGCCACGAGCACCTATGGGGCACGGGGGGCCCCTTCTAGTCTGGCAAGGGGGGCGGAGGCCATGCGCAGAGCAGATCGAGGTCGAGCGCGCGGGGGAGATGGGCGATTTTTACCCAGCTTCGGAGCTCTCCGGAGAGATAAAACTCCTACTGCTGCCTTGTGTTCGTATTCGATTTTGCTCGAGGGTGCGAGCGTATGGTGGTGCTGCGTGTGTTGAATGGACCGAACCCCCTCTACGTGCGCATGGGCCTCCCTTTTATAGTCTGAAGGGGGCACCAACAGGTGGCAGCGTAGAAAAAGGGGGTAGAAAGGTAAAAACGCAGGTTGGTACAACAGTGACCAACAGTGTCCTCTACCTAACTCTGACGGTAGGGGACAAGGGCATTTAATGCCCGTCCGGTCGCCCCAACAGTGCAGAGAAGCGACCGTTAAGTGAGCCACCGGTTGCCACGATGGCGTCTCTGTCAGCTCCGCTTGCCACCTCGCCCCGCATGGCTGCATAGTGCCTCGCCACGTGCCCTTGGGATGGCCCTGTGATGACACGTCGCCGGATGCGCTGGAGTTTGGGTGGCAGCCTTGCCGCGGCAAGTGCCTTGCCGCGGCCCTTCTCTTGTTGTGCCGGCAAGCTTGTCGGCCGTCGGGCCTTGCCGGGACGCGCGGGGCGCCGCGGCAAGTCTTTTGGTGATGCCTTGGTTGGCCTTCCCGGCAAGCTCCTCTTGCCGGGGCCTTTGTTTTCTTGGTTAGTACTTTGTTCTTGAATGGCAGTAATAGGAAATGGTGGAGGGTCTTGGCGGGCGCCCGGCAAGCCTTGCCGCGGGGCGCTACGACTGCCCGTGCACAAGTTCGGGGTACTAAGGTGCCCCCCTACTTTAGTACACCGACACCGGGTGTACCCAGAGGACTGGTTGAGCACCGTTTGCGTGTTGACCCCAAGGTAAAACCCGTCAAAGAGCATCTTCCGCAGTCCGCCGTATAGAAGAGAAAAGCAATTGGCGAAGAAGTGGCTTGGCCTAGCAGCACAGTTCATCCGTGAGATCTACCACTCCGAGTGGCTTGCCAATGTAGTCATGGTCCCAAAGAAGGATGATTCACTTCGTATGTGCATTTATATCAAGCATATCAATCGGGCCTGCCCGAAAGATCATTTCCCTCTGCCCTGCATCAATGAGATTATTGACTCGACGGCGGGGTGTGAGCGCTTGTCTTTTTTAGATGCATATTCTGGGTATCATCAGATCCGACTGTATGGTCCCGATGAAATAAAAACAGCCTTCATCACACCATTTGGGTGCTTTTGCTATGTCACCATGCCATTTGGTCTTAAAAATGCCAGAGCCACATTCACGAGAATGATTTAGAAGTGCCTGCTCATTCAAATCAGTGGGAATGTGGAAGCATACATGGATGACATTGTGGTCGAGTCTCGCAAAGGTTCCGACCTACTGACTGACATCGCAGAAACCTTTGCCAACCTAAGAAGGTACAATATGAAGCTTAATCCGTCAAAGTGCACATTCGGAGTTCGAGGTGGAAAGTTACTTGGTTTTCTCGTTTCCGAACAAGGGATTGACGCCAATCTAGAAAAAGTTGATACCATCCTCCGAATGAAATGCCCTGTGCGTGTGCATGACATTCAGAAGTTGACTAGTTGTTTGGCCGCCTTGAGTCGATTCATTTCTCGTCTCAGTGAAAAGGCCTTACCTCTTTACTGATTGAAGAAGAAATCTGATAAGTTTGAGTGGACTGAAGAAGCCGATGCAGTGTTTGCAGAGCACAAAACCCTGCTCTCCACCCAGCCGGTGCTGTCTGCACCAATCAGCAAAGAGCCTTTGCTGCTTTATATTGCAGCCACTGGACAAGTTGTCAGTATAGTACTCACGGTCGACCGAGAAGAAGAAGGAAAGACTTACAAGGTTCAGCGCCTAGTATATTATTGTGGGGACCCCGACTCATAAGTCGTGATCACCGATTGCACGTGTACAATGATCCCAGAGATCAATTCTCACTGAACACACAGAAGCTGAATAACAAGAGTCTTACATCCATACATACCGTCTTACACAAGTAGGACCATTATGGTCAAGTCTTGAGTATAACATTGCAGCGGAAATCTTCGTCGATAACTTGGACCCATGCCATCTGCCTTAACCCTACAGGCATTCTGACTAGGAAGCGTCCTAGCTCGCATGTTCGTCACCGAAGTATTCCTCATCATATCCTGTTCTTTCATGCCTGGCCAATAAAATAACCAGTGGCAAGCCAATGAGTACTTTGAATGTACTCGCAAGCAACCCATGTTTTGGTTCAAGATACAACAATGCATGATATAGGTAAATTTTTGCAGAAAGCTAGTTTTGAGTGCAATGACATGTTCAACAACTTGTACGACATGCATCAAGAGAGTTCAAGTAACCATGAGGACAGGTTACAGATATCAACATAAATAGAGTGGGCACCAACCCAACTCAATCAGGTCAAGTCCTTTGATTTGACCCAAGTAGTTATCCAAACACACACACTGGTTTGTAAACTCTGGACATAGTTTAAGCAGCACTGCCCAACCGTCCTTGACCGTGGACACGACTATTCGAATAGTTTTACACTCTGCAGAGGTTGCACACTGTACCCACAAGATCCGGGGAACTTCCGTGTCAGCCACGACCCGCGGTACCTCAAGTACCCGGGGTAAGAACCCGATCACTACCTTTCCCTAGATGACACTAACATGGAGTCCACTCGATTGGTAGTAACCCCCGTGCCTAACATTTCACATCATAAAGTTGTGGAGCCTCGCTCCCATATTCATCACATACCACAAGCACGGGGTACCAACGGTGTGTCCGGTGCCCTGTGAAAACAGTCATGGCCGCCCTACCTGGCACGACCCCGTCCCGAGAGAGCGCACCAACAAATCTCCCGTCACTAGTAATGCGGGCTCCAAGCTAGTATCGGTCTAGGTAATCAATAATGCCCTTTTTCTCATATAAGGGTAGAGTGGTTGCGCATGTAAGGTTCGGACAGTCATCAAATCTTAAATCTAATCCGTTTTCGAAAACAACACACACACTTGCCTTGGTACACACTTCGTCATCAAGTGGTTACCCATCTCATCATCTCCCTCGGGCATAAGTGGCACCCGACGAGGTTTGCGAAAGGTCTTTTGAAAATGCTTTGTCTCCTTCACCATGCATAAACCCGTCCCTTTTTGCGTAGCATCTACTTTAGCATCCTATCTACTCCCACCGGCATAACCCTCATAAGAAGGTACGGTCATGCATAATGCAAGTATCAACGAGGAAGTATGGTGGCAAACCATCAAAGTGGTTACTACCTCATCATGATTCCGTTGCAACAACAATATGGTGCTATATGATATGCATAAAAAGGGTTTCATAGACATGGTCAAAGGGCTGCTTGCCTGTTTTAACAAAGTCCTCGAGGTCTTCAAATATCTCTGGTCCAACTCCGAGCATTTCGTCTACTTCGTCAACTATCGTTGAAAGCAACCATAATAAGCAACACAACAAGGTAGGAAATAAAAGTATTCTAAAAATATGGATTTGACTTTTCAAGGACACCACTAGTTATATGAAAAATAACCAGACTGGTTTCATTGGAATTGGGTAAGTGGATATTTCTGAACATTTCAATATGATGGAATCAAGGGATTTGTGGATTTGCAAGAAGTGTATAGGAATATATTTTTGAAAAATGAGAAAAGATACCCATTTAACAAAGGATGATTTTAGAAGCATCTAGGAGTTTGTTTCACTGGATTTGGAGTTAAAATGAATTTCCTATGAATTTGCAAAGTTGACAAATATGAAGAAATGGCTCATTATATTGTGTGGCACAGAAAGTATTAAGAAAAATGTTCATAAACTAAGTTATGAACTTATAAGCATTTGGAAATTTGAATCATGGTATTTGGATCAAATGTGAGCCTTCTGTGATTTTCTAAAGTTCATCACAGAAATGAAAAAATGGGATTTTATTTAATTTGTGTGAAGGAAGGTTTTCTGGAAAAATGTGCATGTTGCACATGCAGGTAGATCATGATTTATGGAGTCACAAGAAATTTGAATCATCAAATTTGGAGTTAATTTGAATAGTTTATAGATTTTTGAAATTCACTGGAAAAGAAAAAGAAAAAGATTTGTGTTTTACCTAAACTGTATGCAGGGCGCAGTTTAGCACCAAAGCGCACTGGGCCGGCCCAGCTGCACGGCCACGCGGCTAAGAAGGGCCACGTCGAAGGCGTACTGCCCAAGTATGCGTCCCTGCGGGGCAAGCGGCTTCCCTGGTCCAGCCTTCACTTAAGACGACCTGTGGGGCCGGCTCGGTTGCCGCTGCCGCCGACAGGCAGGGCTGGCATGCTGACGTGGCGTCGTCCTCAACCTCCCACCCGAAGCAGGGGAGGCGAGGCAGAGGGACGTCGACGGCAACTGCCGGCGCTACCGGCCACCATTTCCGGTGATCCGGCCACCGGCGTTCTCGGGAAGACGAGCTGCATCCATTGGTGTATGGCTGGCTTGCCGAGGAGAGCCGTAGCGGCGACGGCCTGGACAACCGCGGAGGAGGCCATCGGCCATCTTCGGCTTCGAGCATACGATGCTCCTGGGAACGAACGGCAGCGAGGGAAGGGCTTGTGGTGGTGAAAAGAGGGTGCGGGGCTGTCCAGGGGGAAGAGAGAGGGGCCGAGGCCTGCGGATTTGAGCATCGGCCGGCGGCTCGGCTCTGGCCTAGGAGTGGGATGAAGAGCGTGAGGGGAGTGGGTTGGTCCATGGGGTTCATGGGGGAGAGAGAGATCAAAGGAGATCCAAAGGGAGGTCAGGGGCGGCCTTATATGGCGAGGCCACGGCTCACCGTGGACGCGGCCTACGGGCACCCGTGAAAATGGCCGTGGTGGCCACGGGAGGAGGCTCGGGGTTGTCCGCGGCGCTCATGGGGTTGGAGTAGGTCTCTGGGGAGAGAGAGCAGGAGCGGGGCAAGGCTCTGGTGCTCGCGCATGCGAGGCCATGCATTAGCCGAGCCGGGCAGCTCTGGGCACGCGCCGCAGGAGGTGAGAGAGAGGGAGAGACGATGGGGCCTGCACGGTGGCGTGTTGCGGATGTCAAGGCACCTCGACTGGCGTGAGGGGGAGGCTCGAGGTGGTCGGGGAACGCGGCGTCAACGGTCGGGAGCATGCTGACATGCTGCAGAGCACGCAAATGGCCGGCATCCGCGGCTTTTCCGCGCGCACTCACGTGTCCACTTGTGTCTGGGGTCTGAAGGGGGAATAAACAAGAGGATTGCAGGCTTTGGATGCTCTGGAACTTGCCAGGAGTGAGAGATTGATGAGAAAGGGAGGAAAAAGTGGCTGTCCAGAGAAGAAGAATGGATCCCTGCCCCCCTTCATCATTGCCTCTCGGGATGGGAAGCACACCAGAGGTAGAGGGGGACTAGAAGGGGCTGTGGTAAAAAGGATAACTCTTGGAGATTAGTGGAAGGGGTTAAAACATGAATTTTGAGATTCTGCCAGAAGGTGTTTGATAATGGTTTGGACAAGCAGATGATTCCCAAATGCCATGAGACTCCACAGGGTGAAATGACACATATAGATAGGTCCTTCCACCAATTTGGAGCTTATTTGGGCAAACTTGCCAATGCAACTTTTGTGAACCCTAGAAATGAACATAAATGGATTTTCCAAGATTTAGTCATTCAAATCTATTCTCCTTGATGCACCACTTGGTTTAGTGTCATCATTTGAGGTTCTGAATATGTCCACAAAAGTTGAGATCAAAAGGAGAAAGTTTCCAATGTAGAGTTGTTCAAATTTGGTTTCGGACAGGAATGGTTTTGGGGCACTTTGATCAAGTTAACTTGTTCTACAACTTGTGCCACTTGGTCTAGATGAATAATTAGAACATTTGAGCATGTTCACAAGGTTTGAGAACGTTTGGAAATGTTTGTCAATGTAAAGTTGCTTAAACTTCAAAATGGACAGAAATGGTTTTGAGGGTAGTAGATGATGTTATGTTGTTCTCCAAGCCATGAGACTTGGCTAGATCATCTAATATGTCATATGTGATATTCTAGAATTTTCTTGGAATTTTTGGAGAATATTTCCTTTGTAAATATTTCAAAAGCTTGAATTATCCAAAAAGGGTTTTTGAGGGGTTTGACCAATATTTTGAACATGACCATGTGTTGAAACTCTTATATATGGATAATATATGTCCACTGAGTTTCCCTAAATTTTCAAAAATATTTTTACAACATTAAAATATTTTTCCCTATTAAAGACCATTTATGGCCTTAAGAAAAAGCTTGTAAATAAAATAGGAAAATAACTTTTTAAATTATATTTTTGTGGTTTATGGGTATCCTATATCTAATAGGAGTCAAATATATTTTTGGAAAGATTTTTACTGCCCTTAATTAAGTACTTGCAGTGCAAACCTCAATTCAGGGGTTTTTGAAAAACTAATTTTTGAAAATACTATTTGACCAAATTATTTTTGCAAGAAATTATTTTTATGTCCTATACACATGGCATGATCATTGGTAAAGGTTTTTGGATCAAGGAGATGAAGTATAGAAGTTGGAGGATTTATTTGATTTTTAGAGCAGTTGAAAACAGCAAACAAAAATCCAATCAAGCAAAGTCCAAAACACTCACAAGTTTTTGTCAAAACACATTTTATCATGATTTATTAGCTTAAGTGTTATGGCATGAAAATCAGGGTGTGACAGACCTACCCCGCTTACAAGAATCTCATCCCCGAGATTCCTAGACTAGGCGCGGAAAGGGATACAGAAACTTGGATCTGGGGTAGTCTTCAAGTCTTCATGTTGCTTCTGCTTCCGTATAGTGCTCCATTGAGATTGAAGTACTAGATGGTGTGGCTTCGTGTATGACGCTCTTCTTGATCCAGGTTGCTAATGTATAGCTCGCGGTAGGTTAGATTGGGCTAGGGGTCGATGGCTCGATGGTCAATGTCCTTATTAGTGCTCGGACTAGCTAGGAAGTAGGAAACACTTCCGGGGTTGTGATGCATGGAAAGCGTTGTGCACATTAGGTAACTCAGGTGGCAACTCCAGCTGGTAACTGTCTTCTCTTCGTCTCGTAGTGATCTTAGAAGGGGTTGTTAAATTTTGGAGTGATCTCGAAGGGGCCGATGAATCTTGGTGTGGGTCTCCTTGTCATGGAAATGCTTGGTTCCTTAGAGAGAAGTGGCTTGCAGATACACCTGGTCTTCAACGCGGATGTTTACTTCCTGATGATGGTGGTAGTTCTTCCTCCTTGGCATGGCGGTCTTCAAATGTTCTTGGACTAGCTGAACGACTCTTCTTCCGTCTTCGGGTGGACAAGTAGGTCACCAAATGATTATGACAACTATCTTGTCTAAGCACTCCATGAAGTCTATGGGGTACGTAAAGTGGGCTGAGGCATTGGTGATTGTCACGGTTGAGTATTGGCCAAGGTCTTATCGATCTAGAGCCAAAGCCCAAGGTCAGGATTCGACCGTGTTGTGGCTTGGTAGGGCATATGGGTTTCAAGCATTCTAGTGTGCGAGTGAATGTTTATCATCCCATCCTTGAGGACAGTTTCTGAGATGCCGATAGTCTATCTAGTACTTTAAACAAATCACATCATATCACCGATAGCATCATTTTGCATAGGTCAACTCCAATCATCACTCATGTGATTCATATCCTCATGGCTCCCGAGAGGAGGTCTAACAAAATCATATATGTCTACAATCCCCAAACTCATATGTATGTCTACCCCTAAAAATCCATGGGTAGAACATATAAGCTGCTAAGCTTGAACGTGACAATCCAAGTGCTCAGCCTGTTCTTCCAAGGTCTAAGATAAAGCATCTCTATCCTAAGGAAACACGTCGTAAGCCACTCCATGATCTTGTTTCCTTCCAATGAATCAATTCCAACAGCCCATTAACTTCCATCAATCACTACATAATCCATTTAATTCTACAATTCCAATGTCTATGCTGGTGTTCCACATGATCTCCTAAAGTCCTTATAATCCCCAATACTTGAAAGGGCTGCCTTACTATAGTCAGTCCACCAATTCCCGTTATTGTGATCTAGTAATACTCCAAGGTCAAGCTCACAAAGATGCCTAAATAAACTCCGACAATTAGTCCAATCTCCTAGTTTATCGTCCATCGAGAAACATGGTATCATGATCGAGATCATCATCTAAATCCAATTTACTCCAAACCATGTAGACATGCTCAGCATCTATATTCAACTAGAATCACCTACTTAAATCCAAATGTCTTGTCCAATGAGGATTCCTACATGTTTCCCTCAAGTTATTTACGTAATATCAACTGTCTCCTATCAATATCATCTGATCAAGTCAAATCCTTGCACTTCCAGGAGTTTTAGCTTGCGATCATAATTGTCCTATAAATCCAATTTACTCAGGGGTAATGAAAGCTATGCTACTCTATAATCATGATCCCACCAAGTTCATCTACCAACATGGTAGCCTTATAATCCACCAAAGAGTCTCAGATAATTCCTCAAAGTCATTGATATAAACTCACCAAGTCATTTGTCCTCTATTCCTGTATCCTCAAATTGGTCTTCCCTATGGCATCGTCAGTTTTGGTGCTATCTTAGGATGATAATGTGCTCGTTCACTATGTCCACTAGTTCCCTAATGAACCCAGTGATAAGCAAGGTTACGGAGGCTTTAACAGGTTTTCTTGCAATTCTGTGGGTTAAGCACATGGTTGAGGATTCGAGATGGGGTATCTTATGAAGTCTCTAAGGGTCTTGGAATGGGTTTTAAACTTGAGGGGCAACCATAACTCTAAGGGGCTGCACTTGGTCGAGGAGGTTGTAGCAAAAGTCTTTAGTGCTGGTTGGTTGCCAAAGTAGAATCCTTGGTGTATCTTGTCTTGCTAGGCTTCAGTTGAGGAGAGATATGAGAGGGAGAGGTAGCATAGAGGAGGGGAATGCCTAAAGGGGGTTCTATAGTGCTAGTGCAAACAAACAAGTGCAAAGAGGGCTAAACAAAAGAAACAAGGTGAGGAAGGTGATATAGTCGCATACTTGTCGCTTAGGGCAAAAGTGCGACCTATATCAAAACACAAACAAATAAAAACAAGCAACACACAATCATGGTTCTATTCGAACTATCATACGGACTCGACTGCGCATAGGGCGTACACGACTCATCCTACCGTAGGGGATCTCGGACTCAGTAGTTGTGCCTTGTGCCTCATGCAGTATTCTGAGTTTTCCTCAGGTGTTGCTACATCTCTTGTAGTTGTTCGATGAAACAATCCGGGTTGATCCTGAAGATTCTTCAACAACTTCTAGCCTGTTGAAGTGATGGGGTGAAGGTGGCTCCTCGTAACTGGCATTGACTGGGTCTTCTATTGTCTTCTTAATCACGACGGTCCCTTTTTGTCTTCTAAGCCGTCGATGGTACCAGGTAGGTAATCCTTTATGCAATGACATTATCAAGGCGTAATAGAGGTCCATCATGTCAGTTACATTGATGAAAACATCGACACCAAGAGCGGGGGATGAGGAGAACCGTTTTCCTGCTCACTATGGTGAGGCGGACCAAATGGCTAGGTTCTCATCCATCGGTGGTTGCCGATACAACAACGGTAGTGACATGGTTACTCTATTAGCGATGTATATCATGATCTTGCATATTCTAGGCCCTGATCATCATAGGCTAAGGTTGCATCATCTTGGGGCAGTGTCAAGGGTGTCACCATCTCCTGGGCCTTCAGGTCCTCATTCCTCGAGGATGTATCTTCTGTTAGTATCGTTTTGCTGTGATGTCGCCAATCTTGTGTTCAGGAGATGTGGGTGAATGTCTGGCAAGGCATCTTCCTTCTAGATTATCCACGAGGATTACCAGGAATCCAGTGGTCAGGGGCATAAGGGTTCTAGCGACCAAAGGTTTTGAAGGGGAAGAGATCAATACGGAAAGTATACCTTAGTTTTGGATAAACTGAGAAGGGAAGAGAAGTATAGATAGTTTTGAAAACTAGTAGTAGTGTTGGAAATATTTTACCCTAACTAACGACCATGCTAACTAAGGCTTCCTACAGTCAGGATGGCTTTGATACCAGCTCTGTGGGGACCCCGACTCATAAGTCGTGATCACCGATTGCACGTGTACAGTGATCCCAGAGATCAATGCTCACTGAACACACAGAAGCTGAATAACAAGAGTCTTACATCCATACATACCGTCTTACACAAGTAGGACCACTATGGTGAAGTCTTGAGTATAACATTGTAGCGGAAATCTTCGTCGATAACTTGGACCCATGCCATCTGCCTTAACCCTATAGGCATTCTGTCTGGGAAGCGTCCTAGCTCGCATGTTCGTCACCGAAGTATTCCTCATCATATCCTGTTCTTTCATGCCTGGCCAATAAAATAACCAGTGGCAAGCCAATGAGTACTTTGAATGTACTTGCAAGCAACCCATGTTTTGGTTCAAGATACAACAATGCATGATATAGGTAAACTTTTTGCAGAAAGCTAGTTTTGAGTGTAATGACATGTTCAACAACTTGTAAGACATGCATCAAGAGAGTTCAAGTAACCATGAGGACAGGTTATAGATATCAACATAAATAGAGTGGGCACCAACCCAACTCAATCACGTCAAGTCCTTTGATTTGACCCAAGTAGTTATCCAAACACACACACTGGTTTGTAAACTCTGGACATAGTTTAAGCAGCACCGCCCAACCGTCCTTGACCGTGGACACGGCTATTCGAATAGTTTTACACTCTGTAGAGGTTGCACACTGTACCCACAAGATCCGGGGATCTTCCGTGTGAGCCACGACCCGCGGTACCTCAAGTACCCGGGGTAAGCACCCGATCACTACCTTTCCGTAGATGACACTAACATGGAGTCCACTCGATTGGTAGTAACCCCCGTGCCTAACATTTTACATCATAAAGTTGTGGAGCCTCGCTCCCATATTCATCACATACCACAAGCACGGGGTACCAAGGGGGTGTCCGGTGCCCTGTGAAAACAGTCATGGCCACCCTACCTGGCATGACCACGTCCCGAGAGAGCGCACCAACAACTCTCCCATCACTAGTAATGCGGGCTCCAAGATAGTATCGGTCTAGGTAATCAATAATTCCCTTTCCCATATAAGGGTAGAGTGGCTGCGCATGTAAGGTTGGGACAGTCATCAAATCTTAAATCTAATCTGTTTTCGAAAACAACACACACACTTGCCTCAGTACACCACTTCGTCATCAAGTGGTTACCCATCTCATCATCTCCCTCGGGCATAAGTGGCACCCGACGAGGTTTTCGAAAAGTCTTTTGAAAATGCTTTGTCTCCTTCACCATGCATAAACCCGTCCCTTTTTGCGTAGCATCTACTTTAGCATCCTATCTACTCCCACCGGCATAACCCTCATAAGAAGGTAGGGTCATGCACAATGCAAGTATCAACGAGGAAGTACGGTGGCAAACCATCAAAGTGGTTACTACCTCATCATGATTCCGTTGCAACAACAATATGGTGCTATATGATATGCATAAAAAGTGTTTCATAGACATGGTCAAAGGGCTTCTTGCCTGTTTTAACAAAGTCTTCGAGGTCTTCAAATATCTCTGGTCCAACTCCGAGCATTTCGTCTACTTCGTCAACTATCGTCGAAAGGAACCATAATAAGCAACACAACAAGGTAGGAAATAAAAGTGCTCTAAAAATATGGATTTGACTTTTCTAGGACACCACTAGTTATATGAAAAATAACCAGACTGGTTTCATTGGAATTGGGTCAGTGGATATTTCTGAACATTTCAATATGATGGAATCAAGGGATTTGTAGATTTGCAAGAAGTGTATAGGAATATATTTTTGAAAAATGAGAAAAGATACCCATTTAACAAAGGATGATTTTAGAAGCATCTAGGAGTTGGTTTCACTGGATTTGGAGTTCAAATGAATTTCCTATGAATTTGCAAAGTTGACAAATATGAAGAAATGGCTCATTATATTGTATGGCACAGAAAGTATTAAGAAAAATGTTCATAAACTAAGTTATGAACTTAGAAGCATTTGGAAATTTGAATCATGGCATTTGGATCAAATGTGAGCCTTCTGTGATTTTCTAAAGTTCATCACAGAAATGGAAAAATGGGATTTTATTTAATTTGTGTGAAGGAAGGTTTTCTGGAAAAATGTGCATGTTGCACATGCAGGTAGATCATGATTAATGGAGTCACAAGAAATTTGAATCATCAAATTTGGAGTTAATTTGAATAGTTTATGGATTTTTGAAATTCATTGGAAAAGAAAAAGAAAAAGATTTGTGTTTTACCTAAACTATAGGCAGGGCGCAGTTTAGCACCACAGCGCACTGGGCCGGCCCAGTTGCATGGCCACGCGGCTAAGAAGGGCCACGTCGAAGGCGTACTACCCAAGTACGCGTCCCTGCGGGGCAAGCGGCTTCCCTGTTCCCGCCTCCACTTAACCCGACCTACTTGGTCGGCTCGGTTGCCGCTGCCGCCGACAGGCAGGGCAGGCGTGCTGACGTGGCGTCATCCTCAAACTCCCGGCCGAAGCAGGGGAGGCGAGGCAGAGGGACGTCGATGGCAACTACCGGCGCTACCGGCCACCGTTTCCGGTGATCCGGCCACTGGCGTGCTCGGGGAGACGAGCTGCATCCATCAGTGTATGGCTCGCTTGCCAAGGAGAGCCGTAGCGGCGACGTCCTGGACGACCGCGGAGGAGGCCATCGGCCATCTTCGGCTTCGAGCATACGATGCTCCTTGGAACGAACGACAGCGAGGGAAGGGCTTGTGGTGGTGAAAAGAGGGTGCGGGGCTGTCCAGGGGGAAGAGAGAGGGGCCGAGGCCTGCGGATTTGAGCAGCGGCCGGCGGCTCGGCTCTGGCCTAGGAGGAGGATGGAGAGCGCGAGGAGGGGAGTGGGTTGGTCCAGGGGGTTCACGGGGGAGAGAGAGATTGAAGGAGATCCAGAGGGAGGTCAGGGGCGGCCTTATATGGCGAGGCCACGGCTCATCATGGACGCGACCTACGGGTACCCGCGAAAATGGCCGTGATGGCCACGGGAGGAGGCTCGGGGTTGTCCACGGCGCTCGTGGGGGTGGAGTAGGTCTGTGGGGAGAGAGAGGAGGAGTGGGGCAAGGCTCTTGTGCCCGCGCGTGCGAGGCCATGCATTGGCCGAGCCGGGTGGCTCTGGGCACGCGCCGCAGGAGGTGAGAGAGAGGGAGAGACGATGGGGCCTGAATGGTGGCGTGTTGCGGACGTCGAGGCACCTCGACTGGCGCGAGGGGGAGGCTCGAGGTGGTCGGGGAACGCGGCGTCAACGGTCGGGAGCATGCTGACGTGCTCTAGAGCGCGCAAATGGCCGGCATCCGCGGCTTTTCCGCGCGCACTCGCGTGTCCACTTGTGTATGGGGTCTGAAGGGGGAATAAACAAGAGGGTTGCAGGCTTTGGATGCTCTGGAACTTGCCAGGAGTGAGAGAGTGATGAGAAAGGGAGGAAAAAGTGGATGTCCAGAGAAGAAGAATGGATCCCTGCCCCCCTTCATCATTGCCTCTCGGGTAGGAAAGCACACCAGGGGTAGAGGGGGACTAGAAGGGGCTGTGGTAAAAAGGATAACTCTTGGAGATTAGTGGAAGGGGTTAAAACATGAATTTTGAGAATCTGCCAGAAGGTGTTTGATAATGGTTTGGCCCAGCAGATGATTCCCAAATGCCATGAGACTCCACAGGGTAAAATTACACATATAAATAGGTCCTTCCACCAATTTGGAGCTTATTTGGGCAAAGTTGCCAATGCAACTTTTGTGAACCCTGGAAATGAACAGAAATGGATTTTCCAAGATTTAGTTATGCAAATCTATTCTCCTTGATGCACCACTTGGTTTAGTGTCATAATTTGAGGTTCTGAACATGTCCACAAAAGTTGAGATCAAAAGGAGAAAGTTTCCAATGTAGAGTTGTGCAAATTTGGTTCTGGACAGGAATGGTTTTGGGGCACTTTGATCAAGTTAACTTGTTCTACAACTTGTGACACTTATTCTAGATGAATAATTAGAACATTTGAGCATGTTCACAAGGTTTGAGAACATTTGGAAATGTTTGTCAATGTAAAGTTGCTTAAACTTCAAAATGGACAGAAATGGTTTTGAGGGTAGTTGATGATGTTATATTGTTCTCCAAGCCATGAGACTTGGCAAGATCATCTAATATGTCATATGTGATATGCTAGAATTTTCTTGGAATTTTTGGAGAGTATTTCCTTTGTAAATATTTCAAAAGCTTGAATTATCCAGAAAGGGTTTTGAGGGGTTTGACCAATATTTTGAACATGACCATGTGTTGAAACTCTTATATATGGATAATATATGTCCACTGAGTTTCCCTAAATTTTCAAAAATATTTTTAAAGCATTAAAATAACTTTTCCCTATTAAAGACCATTTCTGGCCTTAAGAAAAAGCTTTTAAATAAAATAGGAAAATAACTTATAAAATTATATTTTTGTGGTTTATGGGTATCCTATATCTAATAGGAGTCAAATATATTTTTGGAAAGATTTTTACTGCCCTTAATTAAGTACTTGTAGTGCAAACCTCAATTCAGGGGTTTTGAAAAACTAATTTTTGAAAATACTATTTGGCCAAATTATTTTTGCAAGAAATTATTTTTATGTCCTATACACATGGCATGATCATTCGGAAGGTTTTTGGAGCAAGGAGATGAAGTATAGAAGTTATAGGATTTATTTGATTTTTAGAGCACTTGCAAACAATAAACAAAAATCCAATCAAGCAAAGTCCAAAACACTCAAAAGTTTTTGTCAAAACACACTTTATCATGATTTATTAGCTTAAGTGTTGTGGCATGAAAATCAGGGTGTGACAATTATCTATCTGAAGTTTTGACTCCATCCAAGCAACGATATCCACGCTATCAGAAGCTTGTCTATGGAATCTACATGACCATGAAGAAGGTTGCACATTACTTCTCTGATTACTCCATTATAGACGTCAGCGACGCACCACTATCTGAAATTCTGAACAACAAAGATGCAACTGGTCGAGTGGCAAATTGGGCGATGGAGCTCCTTCCATTGGATATCAAGTTTGAGGCAAAGAAAGCTATCAAGTCCCAAGCAATCGCAGATTTCCTTGCCGAGTGGATTGAGCAGCAATTGCCGACTCAAGTTCACTCGGAGCATTGGACTATGTTCTTCGATGGCTCCAAGTTGCTGAATGGTTCAGGTGCTAGGGTATTATTGGTATCTCCCTGTAGAGACAAGCTTAGCTATGTTCTCCAGATTCATTTTGATTCCTCCAACAACAAAGCTGAATATGAAGCACTTTTCTTTGGGTTGCGTATGGCCATTTCACTCGGCGTCCGTCGCCTTATGGTCTACGGCAACTCAGATTTGGTGGTTAATCAAGTGATGAAAGAGTAGGATGTCAGGAGCCCGGCCATGACTGGTTATTGCAATGCAGTAAGAAAGCTGGAAAAGAAGTTTGAAGGGTTGGTGCTTCACCATATACCCCGACCGAAAAAGCAAGCTGTAGATGAGTTGGCAAATATAGGTTCAAAGAGAGAGGCGTTTCCCAGCAATGTGTTTTTGGAACATATTCATTCACCTTAAGTTCAGGAAGATCCTTTCACTGAAGAGCCCCCACAGCCCAAGAGCGCCACAGATCCGACTAAAGTCGACATCCCAGCCGTGGTCGACTTAGTCATGGAGGTTTTGGTCATCACTCCCGACTGGACAGTGCCATACATTGCATACTTTCTTAGGAAAGAACTTCCAGAGGATGAAGAAGACATTCGACAGATTGTCCGACGATTTAAAGCATTTACCGTGATAAAAGGTCAGTTGTTCAGAGAAAGTGTAACTGGAGTCTGCCAGGAGTGCATCACGCCAGAAGAAGGTCGAATGATCCTCAATGATATTCACTCGGTGACCTGTGGTCACCACGCGTCCTGTCGGATCATCGTGGCCAAAGCATACCGAGCCGGATTTTACTGGCCACATGCCAATGAGAAGGCAAAAGAAATAGTGGACAAGTGGGAAGGCTGTCAGTTTTACTCCAACTTGTCCCGTAAACCTGCGTCAGCTCTGAAGACTATTCCACTCGTCTGGGCTTTCGCTGTCTGGGGATTGGACATGGTTGGACCTCTGAGGACTGGCAGGAGTGGATTTACCCATGTGCTGGTGGCAGTCGACAAGTTTACCAAATGGATCGAAGCCAAGCCCATCAAAAACCTTGAAGCAAGTACAGCTGTAAGTTTCATCAGAGAGTTCATATTCAGATATAGTGTTCCGCACAACATCATCATGGATAACGGGTCGAACTTTGACTCTGACGAATTCAGAGCCTTTTGTGCTTCCCAAGGCACGAGGGTCGATTACGCTTCGGCCGCCCATCTTCAGTCGAATGGGCAGGCTGAGAGAGAAAATGGATTGATTCTCAAAGGACTGAAACCTCGGTTGATGCTTGACCTCAAGCATGCAGCAGGGGACTGGGTCGATGAACTTCCATCAGTACTTTGGGTATTGAGGACAACTCCTAATCGGTCGACTGGACAAACTCCATTCTTCTTAGTCTATGGAGCTGCAGCCGTACTCCCGAGTGATGTGCTCCATAGTGCGCCCCAAGTCGAGCTCTTCTCAGAAGAGGAAGCAGAACAAGCTCAGCAAGATGCAGTCGATCTCGTAGAAGAAGAAAGAGAGATGGCCTTGATCCGGTCAACCATTTATCAACAAGACCTGCGTCGATTCCACGCCAAAATGTAAGGGGTCGGGCATTTCAGGAAGGAGACTTAAATCTTCGAGTGGAACAGCAGACACCACACAAGCTCGCTCCTGCTTGGGAGGGCCCTTTCGTCATCACCAAAGTGCTCCACAACGGAGCATATCGTCTTTTCAATGTCGAGCACAATAAAGATGAGCCACGCTCCTGGAGTGCGGAACTG
Source organism: Triticum aestivum (assembly GCF_018294505.1). Classification (NCBI taxonomy): domain Eukaryota; kingdom Viridiplantae; phylum Streptophyta; class Magnoliopsida; order Poales; family Poaceae; genus Triticum; species Triticum aestivum. The sequence goes on from NC_057801.1 coordinate 245,759,286, forward strand.
CTCCGCCCCTTTTATTCTTAAAGTATTTAGACTGTTGAGATGTAATAAATAGTACCTTTTTTCTATCAAAAGACATGATTTTACAGTCTTTCGAATGGTTGTTGTTCATTTTTTACATGTTCCCCAATGGGTGCCTTAGCTGCGAATCCGTTTCACCTAAGTTGAAGAGAAAATTCTACCAAGTGGTGAGCCAGCCTCTCACACGGAGGCTTAGCTGCGAATCCGTTTCACCTAAGTGTTAAAAATCCTACCGAATTGCGAGCCAGTCTCTCACTCGGGGGCTTAGCTGCAGTCCAGTACTCGCCTAAGTGGTAAAAAAACCTACCGAGTGGTGAGCCACCCTCTCACTCGGGGGCTTAGCTGTAGTCCAGTACTCGCCTAAGTACAAAAAATCCTACCGAGTGGCGAGCCAGCCTCTCACTCGGGGGCTTAGCGGCAGTCCAGTACTCGCCTAAGTGTTAAAAATTCCTACCGAGTGGTGAGCTAGCCTCTCACTCGGGGGCTTAGCTCC